>NC_051178.1:68267432-68363924 GCF_013339695.2 Rhipicephalus sanguineus | reverse complement strand
AATGGGTGGGCCTTCAAAGAAACCCACTGGTTGCGCAATTCACATGTTTTGACGCCTGGCTCGTTTGTACGCCTCTGCCACGCAATATTATATGCGCTAGAGAGACTTCTTCCACTACATGTCCTTCATATACTGCTTTTTGTTTTCGAAGAAGGTTCAAGCAATTGCGTAGATTTTTCTCGAAAGCATTTGTCAATATGTTGATGTGCTCAAACAACAAGACTTTGTTCCTGACTGCCTTTCCAGGGTTGAGCCCCTGGCTTACCTAAAGGAATTTTAGGAATGTAACTAATCATAGGTGTGCACTGCTTGACATTGCTTCAGTTGTGTCTATTGTTGTATTGTCTCCTATTGTTCCTGTGCCGTGTTATGAAACCGGTAATAAAGAAAAAAAAACAATAGCGTAGCTCTGTGGTCGAACACCTGCTTGCCACGCAGACTGCCTTGGTTCGATTATCTTTTGTACCCGAAGATTTTTATTATTTTTTTGCGTCCTTCTCGATTCTTCCGTCACGGACAAGACGATGATTTTTCGCTCACAACCAATGGCGCCGACGCCGACACCGGGATTTCTGCGAAACGAGCTCTTTAACGCTATCGCGTCAATATAAGTGATGACTACCGAAAAAATTTCTCTTATGCGAGAGCATTTTTATGCAACGTATCCTCGATTTTGCTCTGCGTATCCAGCATGACGGTGTTTTATAGGCGTTTTGAGGATAGCGACTAGAACTTAAACCCTTTCAGCATGTCGGCTATGAGAATGACGAGTAAACGTATAATAAATGATCAGTAAACCTAAAATAAATGATAAGTAAACGTATAAGCGCTTGGCCATAGGTGGATATACAAACGCTGCATTCTCTGTATACGATAATTTACATTTCGTTAAACTCGGCTAGTAGGGTTCGTAGCGTGGCCCCCACATTCATCGATAGACGTTACCACGGTGCCGCAACCCCTCAGCGGGGCACTCCAGCTTGACTGTACCGCGTGCATTAGCAAGCCCGCTGTTACGTGCCGCACGCGCACGCGGCCTTCCCGCGCCCTAATTGATTTTCCCTGTTCCCTTTTTCTCTTATGACGCTCCCTACTCCGGGGCAAGCGATACATCTTCGGTTATCGCACGTGGCCTGGCCTGGCTGCTCTTTCTTTCAAGCCGTTAACTTTTGAGGAATGAAGGAACTCCCGTGAACTTACACTAGGAGCACCAGGGAAGCGTCCGCATCGTTCAAGTCCAGATAAGCGCCGTCCTCCTCCTCTCTGCGGAAGAATGGGTTGGCCGTTCTCTATACGGGGCCGCATGTGCGCTCTTAATTTGCGCGCGTGTTCCAGGAGCGTAGGGGGAAGGCGTCGCCATAAATTTCAAGGGAAAGCGAAGCAGCCTGCAAGCGTGGCCATGCTAAGGAACTCCACGGCGTTTACGTGCTCGCTGGAGAAAACGGTGGCTTCCGTCGCTGCCTCGGCCGCCCTACAGATGCGTTGGTTCCAAGAACGATGAGGCGAGCCTGGCGTATAACTCTCCAGTGGCGCACAATCTGTCTCGCGTACTTTTTAATTTCGTTATTACAAAATACCATTAATTTTCCTAGAGCACGAGCGCATTGTGGCGTGCGCACGTGAGCACACGCATGCACACATACAAGAAAACTTAATAGCATAAGGCGGAGAAAATAAGATCAAAAGAAGCAGCAATGCATTATTTCGTTTTAGCTGGAGACACGGACTTTCTTGCTATATTTGTCTGCCTAAATCACTGTGAAATCCTGATTTTGAAAGTCCATATGTAAAAAAACAGCAACTACAAATTAAACCGGGCTTTTTTACATCTGAAAAATTACCTAGGATGCTTAGAACTTTCTAAGAATGCGAAGCCGAAAGCCTATTTGGACCCGTAGCGATGTGGGATGAAGCTTTGAGCCCACGCGTACTGGAGTTTTTGAAATGCGACAAGAGCGCAAGAACCGACAGCCTGGCGAGCCAAAACAGCCAAATTGGGCACGGCCACAGTGCAAATATACTAGCGCGTCTTCCCCCGTGTAGACCGTGTATGCTTGGCAGGGCCATCGTCGCAGGGCCTGTGTTGAGGCCACGTCTAGCCCTTTCGATTCGATGTACAGCCAGCGGCCGTGGCTTTCTTCCCTCTAGTTACCCCCGCCCCTCCCTACGCTACCGTGAGATATCCTCCAGGGCCAAAGACGGGCTCGGCATACAATGGCGCCACCCCACCCTAAACTCACGCGCTGGCAATCCAGGGACTGGAGACGCCTACAGAAAAACGCATATCCCAACATGCACACACTCAGCAAAATGCGGCCGTCTCAATACGCTGACCGCTGCTGCCCTTTGTGTGGTGACACACCAGCACTCATTCACATCACTTGGAATTGCCGACAAAGACCAGCAGAGGCCAAATAACCCCTCTCATCACACGCAACCAATTCAACGGGTCGTGGGAAGTGCGACTCAACCGCCAGGCAACCTTGGACCAGGCCAAGCGAGCCCGCTTGAGCCAGTGGGGCCCTGAAAGAGGGGCTCCACCCACGAGAACCTCAGTTTGCCGTTTGAATAAAATGTTTATTCCTCGTCCTACCGACCCCCCCCCCCCCCCCCCCCCCCCCCCCCCCCCTTTATCTTTCAGCACGCTCGCTGGGAGGAAAGGAGAAGGAAAGCGCTTAGAGCGAGCGAGAAATCCCTGTAACTCCGCTCGTAGTTCACGGATTCTCAATATTTTTGCTGCAGTGAATGCGTGAGACATTAAACTCCGCTGGTGACGTCAGTCAAAGCTTACGTGCAAATGTGTTGCAGGGCCGCTTTGAAAGTCAAATGGGGAAGCACGCCGTATATTTCATTACCCGCAAAAAAAGGTCGCATTTATGGTTTAGCACGCGAAGACACAACTTGCAATTGTTAATGCGAGGGGGATCTGCTAGCCATAATTTTACATTCATATTTCTTTTTATGTTGACGATGTGCTCTATCGCATCTCTGTATGTTCATCCTTCGCTTCACTAAAGCCGGTTTCTTAGGACTCGGCGTGTCTTTGTGTGTGCCTCTTCGGTGGGCGTTTTCTTTCTTTGTTCGCTCTGTTTGGAGCTTGAATTTCAACAACCAAATAACCTTGTAAACATCCATGAACACGATCTCTCGCAGTTCCTACGCTTTTACAGGGTGTTAAACTGCCCGAACGGTCGTGCGAAGCTAGCGATGTCTGCGTCGTTCTGTTTATTATTTGTCCCCGTGTTCCCTTTTTCATTGCAGAGTAGCAAATCTAACACGGTGCTTACCGCTTCCCTGCTTTCTTTGCCTCTTTCTAAACCGCCTTAATGAACATTCACAGGCAGACGGGCTCATCAGACGATTGCAGAGCATCGTCGACGAGTGGACATATTATTCCCGCATAAGCTGAAACTTCCATATCGCTGGTGGCGTTACCTCAAAAGGTCATGTCTGCTAAAACCTCCGATATCCTCCACGTGACTGCTATCGACGTTTTTCTGAGTTTAACTTTTTTTCCTGAAGGTCAAGACTCACTGGAAACATGCTGGAGTGGGTAAAAACATCAAAGATACCGAATTCCTGGCTACGCCAAAGACGCGAGCTTGTTTCACGCTTTTGCAAGCTCAGCTTTGAGATGGCAGCTTTAAGAAGGAAGACTTTCTTCTTTGCGTGGGCACTCCGGCTCGAAGTTTGAATACGTAACACTGCCTTAGTAGCAGAAGCGGCGTAAGTAATTTCCGCATGTGCGCACAGTTCACTTTTCCTACACGAGAGATCAAGGACGAGAGTCAGAGATGCGCATTCTTTCTTTTTTTCAGCCGTGTACGCTAACAAGCGCATGCACTACATGCATAGAGAACGCGTGCTGATGTGGCTTCCATTATATAAGCGTAAGGAGGGGCGTGTCTCTTTCAAAGATTTCACGACTCGTGGAGTTCTAGTCAAGAGCGTGCGATGAAAGCACGACCGTTAATTAGGGAACGAGCCAAGTCTCAGCCAAGAAGGTCGCATTTGTCTTGTGCGCTGCAATTGCTCACCGTAAGAACCTCGTTCCGGCGAAAAGGAAAATCATTTCCGTGGTAAATTACAATGCGCTTATCGCTAATGTAAAATACGAATAACTTGGGAAAGTAAATACTAGATTCATAGCGATTGGAAGGCTTAGGTTAGTGCCTGCAACTTCCATGTAATAGCGCACGACGTTCTGCTGCAGGTTGGGTTGCTTGAGAATAGAACTTCATCTGCTAAATTGGTTCTATAGGGCAGAAGCTTTCATTGTGGCGTGGCGTAAAGAGACGACTGCTGCCGCTATTGGATCGACGCACACTGAGTAAAATAAATATAAGCACTTCTTGTCCTAAAGCTAGAATAAGCAAAACGAATGAACAGCTGCTTTTCTGCTAACGTTCAGTAACACAGCCCCACACAACGATCAAAACCTTTGTTTTATCAAGTATAGCAAAATGCCAAAACCTCCAATCTGGGCTGTGCAACAGATGCAGACATCCATAAATAAAGAATTCAAGACCACTGTAATATATGACTTAGGTGTCGTGCGTGGCACAATCACAGAATGCGCGTATGAGCCACACTTTTGTTTTAAATGCGAATGCATTTCTTAGTTGGGCTATGTCAGGCGTCGGTGTCCGCGCGCCTCTCCGCTCTCACTCCCTCTCCCATGGCAACTAAAGATGGCAACAGCTGCGGGCGCTCGCGCTTATCCTCGCCCCTAACAACCGGAGCAGGTGGTGCGGGCGGAGTAGCGGAGAATGAGTGGAGAGGAGGAGCGCGCTCTGGGGTGTGGGGGCGCTCGCATCGCGGGAGCTCGGCGGAGCTCCCGCGTGTGTGGAGAGAATGTAGGAGAGGGTAGGTGCAGTGCTTCGTCGCTCCTTCTCTCGCCGTTCGCTCTCTCTCCTGCCTGCGCCACCGCCTCAATGCAGTGCGTTTGAAACGCGTTTATAGCATTTGTGCTGCCTTGGCACAGCCTGAAAACAGCGCGTTCTAAACGCGTTTGTGCTGCATTGAAAGCGGTGGCAACATCCCTGAGGTGATTACGAACGCACGTAGGAAGCGTTCGTTGAAAGAGGCGCCCAAAAGGGAGATACTTGAGCGCGTCGATGTGTCCAGCTTTACGCCATTAAAATTACTACGCCGTGTACTCTCGGCGCAAGAAATGCATTCGTATTTCCTCACGATTCCCTTCGGGCAGGTGGGGGCATTTTTTTATTTATCTTTATTTGTTATGTCTTTATTTCCTCTTTGTGTTATATGTATTTTTGTCTTTTTTATTTTTGGTGTTTTCCTCCTTCTTTCCTTTATTTTCTCTTTTATTTATCCTTTTTTTTTGTTTCTTTCTGCGGGTGGCTAATGTCCGCATACCGGTGTTGTTAGTTGGGACGTAACTGACGAGCACATGTTGTCATAGATGTCACAGCCTATCAGTGAAAAAACTCGGTTCCTTACCATGCCTGCTTGCATTTGTTGTTTTGTTGTGAGCCTTCATTATGTTTGTGTAAATCACTTACTGTGCAGGTTTTGCAAACTCTTACTGCTATTCCGTTTTCTCATCGTAATATCACGTACTGCATTTCAGATACCAGTTTTCATTCCTGCTCAAGCTGAACAGGAGCGACAGCATAGCAAGTCACAAGTCTGATGCCTACAGCCGTCACCACGTTTTCATTTATTCTTGATCATAAGGAATAAATATGGAAACATGATGCCGACTTCTTCAGTATATTTCGCACCATATTACACTCTGAACATCACTGTCACGCATTTTAGTTGGCTATGCTCATACAAGCATGTAAATAAGGAGTACCTCAACGGCTTAATTGAAAATGACAGACCATCTTTTCGCGCTTTCTGGATTACTCTGCTGAAAAAGGTGTGTCGTTTTGAAGGGTTTCATTAAAATAATGCTAAATATGAACCATTCTTTTTTTGCAGTCGCTGTGCACAACGGCAAGTATTATTGGACTTGCTTAAAATGAATATTTCACTATTTCCAACAGTAGTCGCGCAAAAGTAGCGAATTGGTCAATCGAGTAACTTAAAAGAGTTCTGCAGTCGCTTGACGCTTCCGTGTGTGTCAATTGACCCCCGTAGGAGTGTTACCGGCGAGAGTCCTCTGACTCCCTCATAAGTGGTAACGTGATCCTTCGGATAAGAGTCCTTCCACTCTTCCTATGGGGTCAGGGAACTCACCCAGAGCGCGCCGACTCTGACCCACCAAAAGAGTCACCATGACTCTTTAAAGAGAGTCGTCTACGTGGCCAGTCAGAACTCTCCGTAAAGAGTCACCTATACCCTTTTTTTTCTCAGATTGAGGGATCAGCCACCTTTTTCTTGTGTTTCCCGATGGCGCCACTGCAGCGAATTGGATTGGCACTAGTCATCGCCAGTGAACCTTATCGCCGGTCTTCGACACGCCGGCTGAGACATATTAGCGCAAAAAAACCGAAGAACGCAAGAAGACGAATACGAAATGGTGGTCCCCGATGTTGTTTACATAATTATGCCTAACACTGAATCGGCTATATTTGAAAGCATTTCAAACTAAACTTACGCTCCTATACGATATCTACAATGAAACTTGACTACAACCAGCATTGTTGTATGGTTCTATTTTTCGCAGATGTTTTAACTAAACCGGACAACTTGATCGGCAACACAGTAGGCATGGTGTCTGCAAAAGCGGCGTACGACTTCGCCGAATAGCTGAGGTTGCTAGCCGGGCAAGACGGTGGACCTACGCGCAACACTAGTATACCTAAAGGTAGCATATACAGTAACTGTAGCGCTGCAAAATAATTCTCGTGGACGTTGCGCGCGATTTCGACATGCTGAACACTTTCACTTTCTAACACTAACACTTTCGGCTGTCTTATTTCGCAGGAAATTCCGCCTATATGGCTTTCGCCGTGATAGAACTTGACTTTAACGAAACGATTGTCTTAGAAACAGTGCGCAGAACGTATTTACGTGGAGCATGCTGTTGGCACGAGGCGGAACTAGCGACGAGGTTCGATGTCCGCACGTCCTTATGAGTTGTGGAGCTAGACATGTCACAAAAGGTAAATGTAGTGCTCGCACTTTTATGATGACCAGCGTTGAGTCTGACTTGATAATCGTTCCATTGAACGGCTTTGTTTCCGCGCCACTTACAGAGCATTCTAGAGTTGTGAGTCTAGTCTGCAAATATACGAGCTTCCATCTTTGAGCACCGGGATTCTGCAAATATAAGAGCTTTATGAGGGACGTACCGTATTCTCGGTACCTGATGAAAAGGGCTGTTACAACTTGAAAAGGAAAGTATGCTGGGGATCACAAATATCACGCAGCATGATTTAAACAAGAGGAATGTCGTTATGCGAAGCATACCTAGTGCATATCGTTCCGAGTATACTGTAGTAACCACTACTCAATCTTTATTAATTGAAGTTTTGTTAATTGGTCCTAATTATATTCCTAACTCGACAAGTACTCACCTTATCATTAAAATGTCAATGAGGCATATGTAGGCATGCTGAAGTGACATCTAAGTGCGCTATTTTCAGCAACGTACTGATTACGTGCTCATTTTGACCGGCTGATAAAGAAAGCACGCGAAAAATGAAAAATAGCACGTGACTGCGCTCCCACCCGCACAAGGTGGCAGCGTAGTCTTGACTTGCTACTTCACACTGATCCCGTTTGAGGACGCTGCTTCCAGATGCGCGCTGCAGTCTAGTCACGTGTCAATTTTCAGATTTGGCGGGCTTGCTTTACTAGCAAAAAAAAAAAAAGGACCACGCAATTAGCACGTTGTTGAAAATAGCGCAGGTAGTGTCATTTGAACATGTCTACCTACGGCTCATTCACATTTTAATGATAAGATGAGTATTACTCGAGTTAGAAACACAATTAGGACTAATTAAATAAACCTCATTGACGAAAAATTAGTAGTGACTACTGAAGTATACTGGGACATGCACTAGGTGTGCATCGCATAACGACGTTCCTTTTTTTTAACTCGTGCTGCGTGATATTTGGGACACCCTGTAAATACATACTGTTACTGCAGAATAGCGCTTAAAACACAGACAGAAGCTAGAGAAACGAAACTTTGCCTCCAGTAATTACAAACCTTTTCAAAGTGTCACTGAATTAAAAGCACTGCTGGGCTGGGAAACTTTAACAGCTAGAAGAAAAAACTTAAGGCTCGAATTCTTCCACCGTATTTTTTATAATCAAACAGGCATTAACAGCCGCACCTACCTGTCGGAACCCTCCTACGTGTCGTCTAGGCACGACCACTCCCAGAAAGTACACGCATACAGTTGCGACACAAATCATTTTTCCATGTCTTTTTTCCACAAACTGTACGAGATTGGAACCTCTTACCGGAAGAATACGTTTCTGTACCTGATAATCACACTTTTTATTCCCGATTGTGTTTACAATAATGTATAATTGTGCTAGTTTTTGTTTCAACTTTCTGTTACCTTTGAACATGCTAACCTATTGTCCTTTCACCTTGTTTATCTTGATGTTAACCTAGTTTCACATATGTTTGTTGCTTTTCCCTGTAAAACATGTAGCATATAATCCTACAAATGTCTCCCCTGCGATAACGCCTTTGAGGCAACGCAGGGATCCTGTAAATAAATAAATAAATAAATAAATAAATAAATAAATAAATAAATAAATAAATAAATAAAATGAAACGGTCGCCTCAATTTGCAGCACCATCCTTGAAGTACAGCATGTAGGGGGTCCTCCTACGTAATGGCGAGTATAGCAATCATTCATGGTTAACACCGGCCTGCTTGCTTGCGTTTGTTAAACGATGTCACTGTGCTGGTGCGTGCATTTATGCGGCTTCTTGCGACTGTAACCCGGCTTTATTCGCCACAGGTCCCCAGCTCCTGCGATAAAAACCCGGCGAAGAACGGACGGCGGTATGGGCCACAGCGCCAATGCATTGAATAGACGATTTTACATGAGGCACATGGGCGGCGCCACTGTTTTAGATGCGAAGCAGCTTATGGTCGAGGGCTATGTCACTCCCTCCCTCCGCCGTGCGGCGTCCACACCCACTCTGCGCTAGAGTCACTGTATATGCTACCTTTAGGTATCAGAGTAGCGCATAGGTCCGGCTAGCAACCACAGCGATGCGGTGAAGTCGCACTCCATTTTTGCAGGCGACATGCCTACCGCGTCGCCGATAAACATGTCTGGCGTGTCGAAGGCCGGCGATGAACATTGGCTGTCGATAACTAGTGTTAGTTGAGTGAGCTGCAGCGGCGGCGTCGAGAAATACAAAAATTGGCCCGAGCGTCAGCTTCTCCGCAATGCATAGTTGCTAGCGGCGTTGGAAAACAGATGCGCAACTCTGCTACCTAAAGGTAGCATATACAGTGACTCTACTCTGCGCATGCGCATCCTCCTCTCCCTCTTCTGCTCTCCGGGACTGCCGAACGAACCTGCGGCTCCGCGCGCGATACTGCGAAGGGTTACAGGTGCGACGGTAAGCGCTGCATACTCCGCTGGGGGCGCCACTTTAGCTCCGCGGTATCAATGACGCGCGTGCGCGCGCTCCGCTCCCAGTTTGGTAGTTACCATGGAAATAAACGGTAAATATAACGGTAGATACGAACCTCAACTTAGCCAAACGACGAACTGAAACAAATGGGAACTTGCATCGACCCCATGCTGCTTCGCATGCTACTCAGGGTTCTACGGGAAGATGGTGTAATTTTTTTATGCCTACGCGTCTACTGCTGCACTGTTCGTTTAGTTTGTAGAGATACAAAACGGAAGGTAACAGCGCAATGTGGCGGCACCAAAAAAAAAAAAAAACACGTAAAGGAGTCTTTACGTGGCATTTAGGCAGGAAGAAACATTGGCGAAGCTTGCACTAAGCCGCGCAAGGCTTAAAACAGCGAAACTGAACGATTCTGAAGACTAACCTTGCTGCTTCTAGATTGTTTCTAAGACTTAGCTAGATGATGCGTGTTGTTTCTAGGTTGCTTCTAAGTCGTTGCTAGGCTTTAGTTAGGTGATGCTAGGTTGTCTCTACGTTGATTCTCATCGCAGAGAGGTTCGAGTTATACTACAGACAGTCACAGGTTGTTTTAGGTTGCTTCTGAGTCGTTGCTAGGCTTTAGCTAGGTGACGCTAGGTTGTTTCTACGTTGATTCTCAGAGCATAGAGGCTCGAGTTAAAGCCCAGACAGTCACAGACACGACACGAATGTCCAAACTGCAGATAGAGAACCTCGCGCTGAAACCAACCGTTCGCACCTCTCATATATATATATGGGCACGTCGTCGTTGGCGTAGGCCTTCCATCGCTTCGGGGTCTTCTTGCAGCCGCCGTTGCCTTTCCCGTTACCTAGTATTCTCTTGTACGTACTCGGGGTCTCAGGCTCACCGCTGTCGCTTCGCAGCCATTTGTCGTTGGGCTAACTGTTGCCTTCTTCCTTTTTTGTGGATCAGTGGTGAGGAGTGGGATTTGCCCAACTTGTGTGCCACATACCCGTTTATGATGGGAATAGT
This sequence comes from Rhipicephalus sanguineus, assembly GCF_013339695.2. Taxonomy (NCBI): domain Eukaryota; kingdom Metazoa; phylum Arthropoda; class Arachnida; order Ixodida; family Ixodidae; genus Rhipicephalus; species Rhipicephalus sanguineus. The sequence continues at coordinate 68,353,383 of NC_051178.1, read as the reverse complement.
TTAGCCTTATTCATTTTTAGCGGACCAGTCGTGAGTGGTGGGATTAACCCATCTTGGAAATTCGCGCTTTTTAGGGGCGAAGCTCCTTAAGGCGGCACCCGTTCGTCCCTCGTAGTCGTAGTCGTAGTCGTAGTAGTCGTAGTGCGTAACCAGTCTTACGCTTTGACCTCCAAGGTGGTGCCGGTGGGAGATTTTTCCTGTGCGTTGTTGAACAATAAAAAATTTGCAGCGTTAGCTAAAAGCCGACTTCTTCTGTCTCTCATTCCCATTAGCAGCCATTCTTTACCTCCAAGGTAGTGCCTGGTGAGATTTCTCCTGTGCGTGATTAAACAATAAAAATTTTGTTCAAAACGCCGTTGATTGATGAAATAAACCAACGAAAGACGCCAGATGTTTTGTAAAAGCAAAACGAAAGAACGCCAGATGTTTCTAAAGCAAAACGAAAAGACGCCAGCTGCTTAACGAAAGACGCCAGAGTTTTCTAAAGCAATGGTTTTCTAAACAATGAAAATTCACAGCGTACATGTAAAATTAAAGTGAGCTGCAAGTCGTCATAACTCATCGAACCTTTAGTATAAACGCGCCCGATCTCACGTCGGTGATGATGTACTGGGCAGAATTCACGGAAGATTCACGGTTTACCGATGAACCTCCGCAGCTTCGCCCACTCATCATCATTCACTCCGTGGATATGCTGTGATTTTTTTTTATCGTATGAGGACGGACTGAGTACACACAAACACAGAGCGCAGATGTACTAAGTCCGTCCTCGTACGATAAAAAAAGCGCGAATTTCCAAGATGCAACACCAACTAGCCCCTGTATCTGCTCTTCTTGGGATTAACCCAATTTCTGTGGCACATATCCGTTTATGATGTTGATTGTTTTTTAGTTATTCGGACAAGAGACGATTTGCTAAACAGCTTCGATGGTAATAACTGTGCGGCTACCGAAAACGAAAAAGCGGATAGCTGGCGGATTTCGAAAACATGGCAAAAAAGCAACAACAACAACAAAGGAAATAAAACAGTGAGCACGGCGGCTACAAGTAAATAAGCACATTCACGGTACTCAAAACAACGTTCGCGCTGTGCTCGTATTGCCAATAATATAACAAGTCCGCCCAGCCTCTAACATACCGGCTTTAATTAAGGCCGAGTGGCAGCGGTGTGCTGCAGAGCCCCGAGGAGCCAACCCATTCTACACACGCAGCATAGCCTCCCATGCGTCTCGGAACGGAATCCGCAAGAGCCGTGTTCTACTATTTTAGCCTCTCGCAGTGGTGAATGTTCTGTCATAGCCAGCGCAGCATGGAGAGACACCATGGTGGACATAGTAGCGAACGAAACCTATTGCACTGAAGAACGTGTGTCACGTGGCATTATACATAAAGAAACGATGCGGGTCAACCCATAAGCCATCTGATACTGCAGAAAGTCGAAAAACAGTTCCGAGATCCAGCGCATTCTCAGCTGCTTACAGTTGCAGGGCAGCATGAAGGCTATGCATTAGTAAACAGTAACAGTTAAAGCACGTGTGGTTTATAATATAATAGAATAGCACAACGTGACAGTGTATATGATGTCGCTACAGTGCCTATTATAACGCTGTAGCATTATTGCTTGCCCCGTTTTTCTACAAGACACCATGATGCAGTGCTATTTGCGCTGCCTTACTATGTTCGCAGTTGCACGCCTTTCTCAATGGTGGCTTCAGTGCGACAATGGATGACATACATCAGAACAGGGGCTTCTATTTTTCGATGCAGTGTCTTGTATGCGTCACGGTGAGGAATTGGGCTAGTCGGTGCATCCTTGGAAGGAGAACAGCACGCAAAGAAGTAGCACCAAGGAAGAAATGCAACATTATATCTTGACAACATGGATATTTTTAGTGACATGTAATCGCAGTTGACTAATACAGTCGAACCCGCATATCGGACTCGCTAACAAACGGGTATAAGTTTGATGTATCGCATAGTTCGATATGAAACTTTTAAACAAGAATAACAGAGCTGAGCTAGCTGGTAAGCATTTATTCTAAATGGCAGGGCGTGCAAACACGGACACAAAAAGGAGATCAAGACACTTTAAACAAGTTACCGGATTTTCAATGAAAATTTCGTTGCGCAAGTGGGCTTTACGGCACTGCTTCTTTCTAATGCAAAGAAGGTGGCTTACGGCAAGAGGCAATTTTTTTAGGTGTTATTTTTCCAAGGTTTGAATTGGGGGATGTGGTTATGCGCAGGGCCGGGTTATAGGCGATAAAATACAGTATAGATATAAAGAGCGCCTTAAAGGTGCACTAAAGGTAAATAATTTTTGTCAGAATGAAGCGGAATGCTTGAGAACGCCTAAAACTTATATATTATCAACAGCAGTGCTCTACTAAACGAGATATTAATGTAAATGTAGGACATAACATGCACCACCAGTGGGACATTTTGGAATGAGCCCGATGACGTCAAGAGTCCCCAGTACAATGAATCACAAGTACTCAAACTACTTATATTAAAAAAATAACATTCCGTACATTGCAAGACGTAATGAAATGCTGCTTGTGCGTTTCTGTTTCATTCATGGAAAAAAGAACTTGGCGTTACGAAGGGCAACGGCGCGGGTGGATTAAAAGTTCCGCTTTCGCCGGGCACCTCTCCGCTAGCGCGGTCGCGTCTCAGTGGTAGTTTCGTTATCGTGTACTCTTGCATGTGCTTTGCACGCTCATGAAAATCGCTCTAATGGAAAGTTCGACCAAATGCCGCGTTCCGGTTATGTTGCCGGGTGCCTGAATGGTGCGCGCCACTTGAGCAACAGCAGCTGCGGCAAAGAAACCGACGTGACTTTCCAATGGGTGCTGCAAATAAACCCCTACACCGAAGTGGCTGAGTGCTGTGCCTCTGCGACAGTGTGTTAAACAACCAAGAAATGTTCGTGTGTGCTCGCTGCACTTTCGTACAGAGAATTGCAAGATCAACCGCAACTTGGGCAAGGCAAACGTTACGCAGGAGGCCTTTGCAGGCGGCCGATTTGAAGTGCAGTAACGCTGTGCTGACCACTAAAACGGGATTTTCCTTCAAAATAAGCTTTTCCTTAGCACGAAACAAGCACTACGAGGTTTCTGGAACGTTATTTTAACAAGTAACGTTGACTTAACATTTGCCTTTAGTGTCCCCTTTAACATCTTCATACGCAGCTGTGCGGAGTCGTCGCGCGCCGGAAGCATATAATCTGCCTGGGCCCTAATGTTGGCGTTGGTTGAAGCGCACAGCACTTTAGACGCCCGTCCAGTGTCTCATGTCGAATGGTCACGCAGTGGTCCATATAGTTAATAGAAGCCTAAAACAAGACTAGCAATGCTGAAAACAAGCACAAAATAAACTAACAAGGTCTAAAATAACAGAAACTACAGCATTAACAAAGAATAATTCCCAATAATTTGCCTGAAATCGTTATAAACGCTGCTGAACCATCGGGCTCATACTCGCGCCGCGCAAGAGAGGGCGCCACCGCCTCGGCAAGCGTGCAATTGTCGAGGAAATCACTGGTTTGCCCGTGCTACGCACTTCCTCAGGTTTCACAGTAGCGGAGCTGCATTAGACGCAGGATTTAGAGCTACATCATGACCTACACAAGAACGACGTAAGCAGTGAATTTAGCGCGGGATTTTTTTTAATATGATACCAAGAGTATACTTCTTAGAATGAAGGCCACAGCTCTGACGGCAGAAATATTTTCTCTACATTCGACTGTGTTGATTATCGCCAGCTTTATATAACAGCCGGATTCTTCCATTTTACGGCAGCCCTTGCAATAAGAAATAGAGTTGAGAAGCGAACGACGACCCCGCAAGACGGCCGCGACGACAAGGCATCACGGGAGAACACACGCAACGGCAAGCGATAGTTTCTACTCCCTCTGCGCGGCGCCCTCGCAAAGGCATGCGAGAAAGCCCTCTTCCGTGAGGAAAAGCCAAAGTTTGTGAGGGAAAGTCAACTTCTTGGAATGTTTCGCACTGCCCGATGTTCGATATATCAACTGTTCCGTCATTTTTTTTATAATGTAACCGTAAATTTTTCTATGCGTTGACTTTAAAGCATTGCCGCGTTCGAAAATCGTTCTATATAAAGGATAATTAGATTTAGCCGAATTCGATGTAGTCGTGTTTGAGAGCAGTCTTTTTCATGCTCCCCTGATCAAACGCGGTTACGTACTGCTGTTTTCTGAGTATACATATGCGTGATCCTTTCTTAATAAACAAATCAGTCACCAGTTAGAGCTGTTGGTTGTCCCTCCATTTTGTCTGAAGCCTTCGCGCTGCTCTTCTGCTTTTTTGCACTTGTTGTTGAGTAGTCACTCTGTCCCTTATATTCCGTGAACTGTGAAAAATTTGGGAGAAGCGCCAAAGCTCATTTGGAAGATTCTTAATATTTGAGCGCCTTTGACGTATTCTAACAATCGTCCGTGTTTACTTGCGAACCCGATACCGAACACATAATGAAAAAGCTTTTCGGGTCACACATTAGAAAGTATAGGAAATGACCGTACAAATGCATAAGGTTCTTGACCGAAAATGGGGGCACTTTGAGCTACACATATCTACTTGCTTTTCAGCTCTACAGCATATCGATAAAGAGATGGTCTTTGGAGCACAGCCTGATAATGAAGTTTTAAAAATTGCGTCCAACAAAGGTGAAATTTGATGATAGACCACAATGAGCACTCTTCTGTGAGATTCTTATTATCGAGCAGATAATGCATAATAGGGACGAACGGACAAATAGAAAATATACTTCCTGTTCCCAGAATCCTTTGTTCGAAATGACAATGCCAACTACGCCGGAAAACTTCTTTCTGTGATAATGCGTGATGAAAACAAGGCGACGTTTTTGTTCACGTAACGTGTAATAGAAGCCTGGAGAGAGAGAGAGAGGGATTGCATTGAGGAATACCGGCACATCGGTCAGGACAACCTCTCCACTTTCATTAAAGAATCTCTCTCCCCTGCATAGAAAGGAAAACATCTCGTCTCTGTTCTTTATCTCTTTTTTTCTGATGAGAACATCTCTTATCCCGTGGTGAAATATGTTCTATGACAATAAATGTAGACGCTTTGTGAGCATCGACGGCATACAATGAAAAGTAGATTGAACTATGGAGTGCTTTGGCACAGGAGAGAACGCCCCCTCTTTATATGTAAACGTCGCAGTAAATTTTGAATGATTGCATAATTGGTCATACATTCCACAACAGTGTGCAGTAGCTCATAAGGGCAGAAAAAAGAGAAACCTCATTCTTGTGTGTTTCTCTGACCGTTTACGTTTACGCTCAGTGTCGGTAGCGCGCTATGTGCCAATGGAAAGGTTGGATGCATTCTAGAAATAAAAAGTGCAAACGCCCAGATGTATCCGCAATGTTAAATAACACTCTTGTTCAAGAGAAGAGAACGCCTTCCCTCCTTCCACCTGTGGTCAACTGCTTCCCATCAATAAGTGCTGTACGGGTGGAACATTTTAGGAGGTTATATTTTACGGTCGTGTGTTACTTTATGGTCGTTTACTGTGCCTTTCACTGTGCCATACGGCAGGTCGCTCGCAAGTAAGCTCTTGCAATCTGTAGTCACAGTGTGTGTGATTATGGTATACAAAATCTAAAGCTAATGTCCATGCATGCGCATACGTTTGCCTTAGGCCAGTATTTATTGTGTAGTACGTTCTAATTACCCGATATCTTATGGAATTCTACGATCTACAGACAGCTTTTCGAACGAGCCTCTTGTCACCTGTATTGTGAGAAATAACTTTTTCCAGTTGGCCTCAGCATGGAAGAAAGCAGGTCAGTAGTAAGTGCAGGTGTACAATATTTATTCATTACACGAGAGCTTATGACAACACTATCACAACTTGCAAACATCTCCGCCCCTACCACTCCTCACTCACTGTGTCCGTCTTGAAATCACCAGATTTAACTAGCACTAAATGAAATTCTCGGGTTTAACGTGCCAAAACTGCAGAATGCTCCGGAGGCATATCAGCTGAGCTTCTTTAGCTTGCATCCAAATTCCAGTAAAGTGTGCGGGTGTTGTTTCATTTCGCTCCTATCGAAATGTTGCTGGCGGAACCACGAAATGAACCCACGCTAGTCGAGCTTAGTAGTGTGACACAACGATTGCTGAGCTACTAAGCGGCGCAAGGACAAAAAGGAAAAACATCGTATTTAAATGAATGACAGCATGTGCCCTGCGTCCATTTGCAGAGGCGGAGGAGAAATGTACACACACACACACCGCACACAAACTTTCCACCATGTTTTGAACTTCTCGGTTCTTTTCCTTCCTTTCAGTGGTCAACTGTTTTTGCTTCTCCGTCTCGCTTATTGAATGCTCAATAACAGCGAAAACACAACATGCGCAAAAAAAGTTAAGTGTTTTTACGAACTCTGGGGCATCACATACGCAGAAATTAGAGATATAAACGAGAAAGCCGATCGTGAGCCTGCGCCATCTCATGTCTTAAGGACTCAACTAGCTTACTTCGTCTTGCTTTGAGAAATACTGCCAGCGTCTAACAACATGATATAGACGAGAGCGGGCAAGAAAAAGCAACAATACAAGTGAGTGTGTGAAAAGTGAGACAAACACCAAAGTACTGTACACTACGTTTACAACGTAGTTACAACGACAACAACACGATGCCGTTGTTGTCTTACAACGACATCTTAGAATTTACAACTTACACCAACGCAATCCTCACCCCACCTTGGTTACGTTACCAGGTTAGGTGTCGTGCTGCTGAGCCAGCCACGGCGGCCGCATTTAGATCGGAACGAAACAAAGGAACGCCGATGCACTTAAGTTTAAGTGTGCGTTAAAGAACCCCAGATGGTCACAATTAGTTTGGAGTCTTCCACTATAACGTTCATCATAGTCAAGCACAATAATTCACAATAACTGATGAATTCTTATGAAGGTCACGCACACGCACCTAACGAAAAAAAAAAAACAAATGCAGGCGAAAAAACACAGCACTAAAAGCTATGCATTGCGCTAATACTGCGGAAACGCCCCCCCCCCTCCCCGCCCCCGCCTGCCAAAGAAAATAAAAAAAAATTGGGGGACGCTTAAGCCTTGCCTTTAAAGTTGAACGCGATATCGACATCCGGCCCCATCCTCATCGGGCTCTGTTTCGCTTGTCATTGTGTTCAGTCGCCCGGTCGCAAACACACGCACACACACACACACACACACTCGACATACCTATAGTAAAGGTGAAAGTTTCCGTCCACTTCAACAGCACTTTTACGACAACAGCATACCCACTACGTGTGTGTAAAAGAATGCGCGCACTAATGTGTGTCGCTAATCCCGTTGATGGTGATGGCAATCGCCGGGTAGATTCCAAGAGCGGACGTATCGGACCCCCGAAACGCACCAAGAAAGCGCGGAAAATTTAGAGTTGGTCATTTTAGTGCGCCAGCGAACGCCACTTGTGGTCCAAAGACCGACGTCAGAGCCGAGAGTCGATAACACAAACGAAATATATTCTCAGTTAAGGCAGTACACACATCACAAACACATGCACACTCGGCCGGTACCAGTTACAACTTCACAATATAACTCAGATGGTGTCAACACAACGGAAACCAAACGAACAGATCACGCGCTACAAATGCACTCTCATGCATTACAACCTATTCAAGAACAGTTAAAGTCCTGAATATTCAACAACGTATCCAGTCCACGATTGTTGGACGTAACTTGAATGCTTCTCTTCCAGGAAACACTCACGTAACTTGTCACTGCTCACACGGCGTCATCATCCGATTCTTCCAGATCGACGATCGACTGAATGCACAACAACATAAACACGTCTTCTTTGGCTGTCGGAGCCACACGCAACATAACTTCACCATCTCCGGAACGACTGACTACTCGCTGGTCGTCGGTGCAGGCTTATATTCCCTCTCCGCCGGGTTCTAGAAGCGTCGGGAGTGTTCCTCGGCGTGCAGCACAGCCAAAGCTTGGAAAAGGGCGCGATTTTTCTCGTCGGTTCCAGTCGCGGCGGCGTCGCTCGGCGTTGCGTCATGCTTTCCTTCGCGATCTTTCGAGACCTTGCCGGGCGTTTGATCCAAGGCGGCTGGTTGTCTAGAGCTGTTTCCAGTAGGCGAGAAGGCGCGCCGCGCCGATGTCTTTCAATACTTGATTTTTTTTTTTCGTTGCGCGCGCTTGTTGAGCGAATGGCTGGCGTCGTGCTTTCCCGCTGCCGTTTGAAAGCGGCCGCGCCGCGCCTTATTGGCGTGCTCATTTATGACAATGTGTATGTCCTTTGTAATGGGTGGCATGCTTTAAACCAACAGCTATTACGCGCGTGATACTTTTTTCGAAGTTGCGATGCACCCACTACGTGTTCGTAAGGAAATACGCGCAGTAATGTGAGTGTCTTCTGTAATGGGCGGCCGGCTTTAAATCACCAACTCGTTATGCAGTGCGGCAAGCGACAATACTTTACTCGCTGTTGTTCCGCAGCAGCGCGTCAAGCGTGTACAAGGACAAGCTATATTATCAGCAGTACACTACATGCCGCTGTGTGACCTGAGACAAAACTAAGGAAGCACGAGAAAAGAGTGCCGCTGCAGTACAAGTCCCATGTGTAATGCGAGTGAGTTCGATTCCAAGTGCCGCCAGGCGCCTACCCGTTTTAACACGAAGGTGTTTTATGCGGGGTCCACCAAGACTTGACTGACATATTTCCGTCACTGAAATGACGTCGAAAATATATACACGATCAGACTGCAAAGAGGAACTAGAAGAAACAGCTCCAGTGACGGGAGTCGAACCCACAACCTCTCTGACAGTGACGATAGCTGCCAGGTGCTCCATTCACTGCGCTGCCGTCACACATGCAAGATGCTTCACAAAAACGCCTTTTATCCTTCACACTGTCTTTTCACAGTACTCTTGCTCGGTGGGGGGGGGGGGGTGTCGCCGTCTAGGAGCGGTAAAGTGAAGTAATACATCATGACACTTACGAGCGCCCACTGGGTGCGCTTCGGCAGTCACAGCGTAGCGGAGGCTTTCGGTGGATTATTGTAGGAAACTATGGTCGGTGAAATTCGGCGTGCGCGGGGATTCGATTCGGCGATGACGCAGTTACGTGATATGCCTTTCCCGTCAGCGTATGCCGCCAGCGTAAGGCAGCTTTCAAATGGACCAATAACGTTTGTCCGTCGCCTACCGCGTCGAGTGCGGCGGCACCGACTAATAAAACGGCTGTAATAGGCGGCGCAGAAAGGCAACGATGTCGACGGGTGACTGCTGTGCAATTGGGTGCTTTGTTGCAGAGAGAGACACTCCAGTCGGAAGCGGAATGTCTTCGTGCGTTCACGGCTCAAGCTACGAACTCTGTCTCTCGCGTTTCCGAAGCGCTCTGTCGTAGTGTATGCATAAGCACAAGCGTACGTTACCCTATTACTGGGGAGCGCACAACTGGTCGTTTCTCTTCACAAATGACGACGCTTTGAAAGCGTGCATATCGAGTGCCATTGTTTATTATGTGCATGTTGACGCCATAATTGTACGGGATTCAGCCCATGCTGTGTCTAGACGTATGTTTACCACTTCAGCTACCCCAAGGTTTAAATCATCATAACGTACGCTAGTCGTCGGGATGGAGATGCGCCACCAGGCGTCAACATTAGTACATCATATCAAACGTTGTTATAGCTGTCAAACGGCAATATACATAGTGCTAACTCTCATACATCAGTGCACAATAAACAACAAACTGCTTCTGTGAAGAGGCATTTCCCTTTCGTGTTAAACCGATTCGTATGACGGAAGGATCAACCGTGTTTTTTTTTTCTTAAAGGGACTGTCTACCGCTCGGAAAAAATTGTCTGATTGTGGTGAAAATGAGAAGATCGTTCGTCACATTGGTGGCAACGAGCATGCTTTTGTCCGATAAAAAAGGAATTATATCTTTAATTTGATGATGAAAATCGTGAAAGAATGATCGCTAGCGTCACCCAACAGCGACGTGGTTCAATCTACTGGTAGGACAAGAAATCCTCGCATGTAGACTCATTTTGCTGAAAAATAAAGATGTATAACTTGAAATTGTATTTTACACACTTCAGGCAGCTTTCGGTTGCGTCAGAGAGTATTTCTTTGGTTTTTCTTTCTCACGCGTCCAAAAAGGCGCGCGGTGGCGCTGCTTGCGGGGCCGCCTTCGATTTCGTCTGTTTCAACTCATGCGCTATGCCTTGCGGCCCTCCGCTCTGGTCGTACCGTGTCGCTGTATTGCTGTTAGGATGTCTCACATGTGCTGCGCTGTGAAGCCGTGCATTTATCGTCTCTTTTTGATGAATCAACTTGGCTTGGATTGCGGCTGCAGTGCTAAAATAAACGCATAGACTGTGATTACAGCAAAACAAAGTCTTCTGTAATCATATAATAAGGCTTCATTTAACCGCTAGCACGCTGAAAACGGCTGTTACATTCGTTACATTAGTGTTCAGCGAAAATTAAATAATCCCACAGAAATCACGTGTGCTATCGGTTTTAATTTTTACCGGCACTACGGTCGTCATCGCGTCCACCAACCAGTGTTGTGGGCGTGTTTCACGCCAATGGAAGAAGACCAAACGCAGATCGAAAAATTCTGTTTTAAAAATTTCTACTCACTTTCCAAAGAAACCGCTGCAAGGTGGAACACTTTATACTGTATGCTTTCAATTGCGGTACAAAACAGAAAAGCGATGAAGGACGTTAGACAGTTCCTTTAAGGAGGGGAGAGGTACGTCGGTCTGGAGCGCGTTGTTGGCAGTACTCATTTCCCGAGAAGGTGGCCTCTCGTCTCCGCTCTCTTGCTTCACTCCCGACCTCCCAACGATGCTGCGGCGTGCTCTCTTGCGGGTTGCAGTAACAAGTGTCTTTCCAATTTTCGAGACTCTCTCAAGCGCAACGCATTTCGACGCTGGAAATACACGCCGTCACTAGATTGGTTCACTGAAAGTCGATATGATCTTATACTAAAGCGATGGGAACGCTCTAACGCCAATGTAACGGCGCGTGACTGCGATGCGTTTTTTTTCTTTACCGGAGTTGCCTCGAGATCAAAATGCACTCGGGACATTTTGTTAATACGTGCAGGTTCACGCTCCATAGCTCAGACAATGCAAATGATTATGTCGTTAACGTTTCATAACCTCAGGCTACACGAAACTACGCTAATGGCACTCGCAGGTCAGTGCGGTATACATTTCTCGTCGCAGCTGCAGAAGCTTCTAGTGCCTGCTCCTCATTTTAGTTGCAGCGTTACTGGTGTAGCCTGATATCATATGCGACACGACTCTAATTAGCTCCAATGGGTGTGACAGAATACAGGGCATGTTCGCGTCCATTTTTTTTTTCTTTTCTTACAAGAAGCCATCCCAGCAGGAACGATGCTTAATTCTGCACGGTCATTTAGTCGTTGCCTATACATCGGCGCTTGGAGACTCGATCCTATAATTAATAATAGAATGTTTATTAAAACAAACAGAAAAAAGTGTAGCACAAGGAAAGCATGATAGCTTTGGGACGTTGACCTCCAGGGAATCAGTTGCAACTTTGTGCCTTGGAAACAGGCTTTGGCGACTGCGACTTTTTAACGCGACAGCGTTAAATAGCTCGTTTCGCAGAAATTCCGGTGTCGGCGCCAGATTGGGCGTCGGTGTCGGCGTCGTTGGTTGTGAGCGAGAAATCATCTTGTCCGTGACCGAAAAATCGAGAAAGATGCAAATAAAATGAATAATAAAGGTCTTACGGTTCGAGTGAGAATCGAACCCAGGCCATCTCCGTGGGAAGTAGGTGTCCTACCACAGAGCTACGCTACTGCTTGAAACTGCTTCGGAAATAAAACACTATATGAATGTCATGTAGTGGAAGGAGTCTCCTTAACGCATGTAATATTACCTGCCAGAAGCGTAGAATCGCGCCAGGCGTCAAAACAAGTGAATTACGCAACCAGTGGGTATCTTGAAGGCCCATCCATTACAAAACGCTCAGACGTATTTATTCATCATCATCAGCAAAAACATCAACAAAGTGAGCAGCTGTGTAGGTTCGCATGGTGCCATACGGACACGTAGTCGCTGATTTGCAAAAGAAATAATTATGGCGTAGTGGGCACCTAACAACTGTAATTGCAGTACGCATTCTAGGATACTTTGAAACGGCCAATGTTACGCACACAGTCGTTCGTTTCCTTACGGCACGGTTGAGGCATGCACCGAGAACCGAAACCACGCTAGCAATTTTGAAGGCGATGCGCACGAGGCCTGATTAAGCTATCGCGTTCTACTCTTGAAAGCCAAGCTCAAGTGTCCTCAAGTTTTTTCTCGTACAAACGCACTACATAACAATGCAACAAATTTATTTTGCAAAAGCTATTGCTGTAAATTATACTCGTGACGGTGATAAGGAAGGCTTCAAGCGCTTGACGCATTCAAAGATCAGCTTTTCATCTAGCACCTGATCTAGCACACAACACTTGATTTCAGCAGTTCATATTACAGCACTAGAAATCTGATGCTTTGTCAACGGATGAGAAATATGTAATAATAATCAATCAATCAATCAATCAATCAATCATTTATTTAACGTGCCCAGGAACAACCGTAAGGTCTTTGTGCAGGCGCACGCAAAAAAAATACAATAAAAATAAACTATACAACACAGACAGTCTTAAGAAATAAAAAGAGCAAATACACGTAGACAAAGAGAAATGAACACAAAAGGGGAGGAGTAAAATAAGACAACACGAGAAATATTGAAGGGGAATGAAAAATTAGATTGCATATATACAACAATGCGGAAAGACGGAGAAGGGAAGACTTTGTACATTGTGCCATACTATGTCAAAACAGTACAAAGCTCGGATAAAAACAATGATTGTGGACTATGAAAAATGTCAAGATCAAGAAAATTAACATTATAGAGACTTTGTATTCTGTGAACGGTAGAGTGTTGGAAGAAGCAGGCGGGTACATGAAACGGTCTGTTCTCTCTGGTTAACTTACGCGGAATTCGAAAATTAACACAATTGAGAAGTACAGGGCAGGATATGATACCGTGGACTAGCTTGTAAAGAAACAAGAGATCAGAACGATTTCGTCGGCAGTGAAGTGATGGCAATGATAATAATTCAGCAGTATTTGAACGAGATTTTTTAGCAAAGCGATGGTTATATATGCTAAGGAATTTTTTCTGGACTCGTTCAATGGTGTTACCGCTGGATTGAGCAATGCCATTCCATATCACGGACGCATACTCCAGTTGAGGAAGACATAGCGCGGTGTACAATTTTCGGAAGGGCATAGGAGAACGGAATTCTCTAGACAATCTGCAAACACAGCCTAGGGTGCGAAGACCCCGCAAAGCAACACGCTTAGCGTGAGCAGAAAAGTTTAACGTGCTATCAACAACAACACCAAGATCACTGATCTCATAAACCTTGCATAAGGACACAGAATTGACAGAGTATTGAAATGACACGCTAGATATTTTGCGAGTGATAGACATGAATTTTGTCTTCGAGGCATTCAGAGAAAGGTTATTAGCGTTGCACCATTCGGAAAAAGAGCGCAAATCTGACTGCAGCAAGCGACAGTCGTTAACTGAATGAATTTCCTTAAAAATCTTGATGTCATCGGCATACAAGAGGAAAGAAGAATTACGAATGGCAAAAGAAACATCATTAACGTAAATTAAAAATAGGAGTGGGCCTAATACTGACCCTTGAGGGACCCCACTAGTCACTTTATACAAAGAAGACGTTTGGCCATTTACCGCTACATAACAATATCTATTGAGCAGATAGCTCTGCAGGAGATTCACAACCGACAAGTCAACATCAAATTGCGCAAGTTTAACCATAAGCAGTGTGTGGCTGACTACGTCAAAAGCCTTGCTCAGGTCACAGTAGAGTACGTCAACCTGTCCTCTCTGAGAAATAGGTGTGGAGATCTGCGTCATGAAACTAGCAAGATTTGTGGTAGTTGAGCGGCCAGCGAGAAAACCATGTTGATTAGGAATCAGTGAGCTTTTAACACTAAAAGACAATATTTTGTGAAGAGCCAGCTCGAAGATCTTTGATGTGGCACATAGTAGAGAAATCGGGCGATAATTAGAAACATCTGTTTTAGAGCCCGACTTAAATACTGGGAAAACACGAGCAGTTTTCCACATGCTAGGAAATGTGGAAGTGTCCAGGCAGTTATTAAATATCGTAGTCAGTACTGGGACAAATATACTACTATAAGCTTTTAGTATGGCGGAGGGGATGCCATCTGGGCCACATGATAAGGATGGTTTTAAGCACTTCATGCATTCGCAGATAAGATTTTCATCCAGCGACAAAGCACTGGGTGAGCGAACTGCCTTAGGCTGTCTGATATCAGTGCTAGAGTCTGAGGCCTTATAAAGGGATGAGAAATGTGCGGCAAAGCAGTCAGCGACGGCATGCACTTCTACCCCATTTGAGTCTAGTAGTCTGAAAGACTCTCCGCTTTTGCTGGACCGTTTACGTACATACTTCCAAAACTCAGCTGGCCTGTCAGAAGCGCTTTTTTCTAAGAATTCAATATACGAACTATGATCCCGTTTATATAGGCGTTTAGCGAGAGTTCGAAAAAAGCTGAACTCTTCCTTCCACTCGCTCGATGGAGAACATTTAGATTTCCTGTGTGCGCGATCTTTATGCTTCAGTGCACTGATAAGTTCAGATGAGAACCAGTGGTGATATTTAGGTTGTTTATGTGTGTATTGGGGAATAAAATTACGCATGCTGCTCAGTACAAGCTCCGCAAACTGATCAACCTGGTCATCAACATTCGGTTTGTCAGTAACCTGTGACCAGTCAACGGTGGACAAGTGATGATAGAGGCCCGTGTAATCACCTCGCTTGAACGCAAATCTTGGAGATTTGTTTACGTAACTGCTGTAGCTCGTTGTTTCGGCTGATGCAGATAATCTTACGTTAAGTGGTGGGTGGAATTTGTCCGGACGTACAAGAGAGATGTTGGAGCGGGAAACTTCAAGGGGTTGATCGTTTGACACACACAGGTCTAAGACGTTGCCACTGGAATTGACGACTGAATTATGTTGCACTAGGGAATTAAACGCCAGAAAGTCCAAGAGCAGGCTGCACTTTTTCTCTGTGAAATGATTGTAATGAGAAAAGGTAAGCGTGCTCCAGTTCAATTCCAGGTGCATTGAAATCCCCAAGAACAATAATTCTGTGCCCACTATGAGAAGATATCACAAGTTCAATAGAAGACATGACATCGTGAAACGAGGCAGGGGAAATGCTGGGCGGTAAATAGAAGCATCCAATCAACAATTTTTCACGGCGCTCAAGGTTGATTTCTAGCCAGATCGATTCTTCGATAGTTTCTAGGTCTTTCCGTCTAACGGATTTCAGTGAATTGTCAATGGCAATCAGCACGCCACCGCCTTTCTGTTTGGTTTCACTGAAATCTCGGTCACGGCGGAAGGTGGTGTAGGTCGGGGGAAAAAAGTCCGATGAGGGAATTTCAGTGCCCAGCCAGGTTTCAGAGATAGCATAATAGGAAAAGCAGACGAAAGAGCATTAGAGAAAAACTCGAGTGTCTTGGTACGCAGACCCCGAGCATTTTGGTAGAATATGTCTACGTCACACGGCACTTTGGATTCCAGTCACTATCTCAGAGGGATGAAGCATGTCATCGCGCAGCTCCCCACGAAATGGCTTGAAGAGGCATCCGAGGGGCCACATCGAAGGGTCATTCAGGCGTTGTAGTGTTTCCTCGTCAACTTCAATATAGAATGAAGAATATGACTGGAACTTTGTTTGAAGTCGCCGGCAGGAGATGGGAGACAGATCCAATGAAGCAATATGTTTCTTAATAATAATAATAATAATAATAATAATATAATAATAATAATAATAATAATAATAATAATAATAATAATATAATAATAATAATAATAATAATATTAATAATAATAATAACAACAATAATAATAATAATAATAATAATAATAATAATAATAATAATTCTAACATTTTTTCCTACAAGCTTCGTGCTGTTTTTTTCATCTATAGTGTCGCACAATGTACATATCCTGTTCTTTTTTTTCAAGCGAAGCTTGTGCTGACTGACCTGCGTAGCTGGTGGTCTACCTAAAAACCCTCCTCACCCACAGCTGGCGCGTGCGCACCAAATAAATAATAAATAAAACAAAATAAACTTCTTTTCCGGGGCTGGGGCTTGGACCCAGGTCTCCGCGGTTCAAAAAGCTTGTGCCTCGAACACTAGACCACTAGCCTATGCTTGCCCAATAAGAACTTGTCGCGGACTGGCGTGCCGACGCAGCGAGGAGAACGAGGTCGGCGTAGTCGCGAGGAGGCTAGCGCGTGGGCCATCGAATAGTTCAGTTGGTTTTGGTAGCGCATGTAGCAGCACCTTCTTCCTCTGCCTCTCCGCTACAGTGGTGACACCGGACCAACGAACATTACGAGAAGCTTCCACCGGGCAGTCGCACCGAGACGACCAACCTCTGATCCTCCTATCACCATGGCGCGACCAGCAGATGAAGCCGCGGCGCACTGCATCTTGCTACCGCTGCCATTCCCCGATTTTTGGCCAAGAAGTCCAGCTATCTGACTCATCAAGATGGAACCTGGTTTCTGCCTGCGTAACGTCGTCTCGCAGCGGGACAAGTACGCCATCACGGTAGCCATGCTTCCTCCTGCTCTGCGATACGTTGTGCCTCCTCTTGGACCACAGCCATATGACCGACTTCGAGGTTTCGTGCTATCACTACCGCAACCGGGAGTGCCACGTCACTTACTCCCTGCCGCGCTAAACGTTGGTTTCGAACCTCAACCGTCCCAGACCCGCCGCTGCCGAAAGAACATCCGCCCCCTCCCCCGCCCCCTTTGCACATGGCGCCAGGTGCGTCCCAGGTGCCCCAGTACTTTGGCAGCCCACCCACGCCTCCTCCAGCCGACGTGCCAGAGTCCGGCAAGGGGCCGCACACTCCGCCGCCAGCACCTACGAGCACGGGTCTCAAGCTCAAGGTCAGCCAGGAGCTGCTGAACAGCGGTCGAAAGAGGGACCAGTGGTCTGACGAAGGGGAGCACCGCGCCCGCTTGCCCAAGTCGAGGAAAGTGTCCGTGCCTGTGCAGCCACCTCCTCCACCACCACCAGGACCGAGCTACCCGCAACTGCCCGTGCCGCCCTCCGGTGGAAGTGCCAATCACGTGCCGCCGCAGTTTCACCAGGGCTACGTTCCTGCGCCGCAGTTTTCGTCACCGCCTCCGCCTCATCATCCGCCGCTGTACTTTGACCCGCCGTATGGTCACCCACCGCCTCCTTCCGTGCCAACGTTGCCGGCCGAGGAGAGTACCGCTCCGCCAGAAGTGGCTGCTGTTCCAGCTCCAGCAGTGCCGCCAGCAAAAGTGGAGCCTCGCACTCTTCCACTGCCACCACCCCCTTCGCCCCCGCCGCCGCAGAAGCCAGTCTCGGCAACCCCACCACTAGAACGTACCGGCTTGCACACTTCATTCAGGATCTCAACCAGTCCTCTTCGCCAGCCTCAGCCACCGATCTCTTGAAGAAAATTGAGCACCCCTTCGCCACTCCGCTTTCTCGACCAGGACTGTCTATTGGACACCTTTTGACTACGACTCCATCTACACAGCGGGGGGCCCTGTCGCGTACTGGCGTGCCGACGCAGCCACGAGAACGAGGTCGGCGTAGTCGCGAGGAGGCAAGCGCGTGGCCCATCGAATAATTCAGTTGGTATTGGTAACGCATGTAGCAGCATCCTTCTTCATCTACCTCTCCGCTACAAACTGAACCGAAGCATATGAATGCGTTCTACCGACGATGCAAAAAACAATTGGGAATACAGTGCACTTGTTGTGAGCAGTTCATTGCAACATTTCGTGTTGATGGACTGAAAGCGATCCTCTGGACAACGAGTAAGGCCGATATCAGGAATTGAAGATTTCAGGAAAATTCCGACTTGGAGAAACTTGAACTCCTAATCCGCGTTTCCGTCACGGCGTTTCCAGGATATCGAACGCTGGAAATATCACGCCATGCTGATTCCGCCCGGAAACAGCGTTCCGGGGACGGCCGCTACCTACAAAGAAAGAAGGAAAGAAAAACTCCGGCTTACCGAAAAAAGGGCACGAACAAAGCACCTATTCATCCCGGCTGGGCTCCATGATGCAGGACTGACAACAACAGCAACAACCACAATAATAATAATAATAATAATAATAATAATAATAATAATAATAATAATAATAAATAATAATAATAATACTAATAATAATAATAATAACAGTGTATGAAATAAATATGGTTGAAACTCGATTTAACGAAGTGATGACCACACTCGAACTGTTTCGTCAAGTCGAGGAAGGAATTTTTCATTCCTTCAGAATCTAAAATTGTAACTGAGTGACAACCGCAAGCTCCCGCAGCATTGTATTTGCCACTAACACATGACTGTGCGTCTGTAGAGCCCGCGAAGGCAGCCTGAACATGAGGGCTCTTGTCCGGGCGATGCAGGTGATTTAGAGAGAGTCACGCGAAACTATGACAAGCTGCCGATGTAAAAAGCCGTGGAGAACGGATGCGTGCGCCCCTCGGAGCAAGCGCGCATAAAGAAAGTCCGAGATGTGCGTACCACGAACGCTAAACGGTGTGTATAAATAGCTCACCGTTAGCATGCTAGGGCATGTATGCGTGGTGGCCGGGCGGCTAAACGCATAGCGCTACGGAGCGAGGAGTTGCAGGTTCGCATGCCCGCTCCCACTCGAAACGAAGGTTTTTTATTATATCTTTATTTGCATCTACCCCGAATTTCCCTCACCGACAACGCTGACTTTTCGCTCACAACTAAATACGCCGCCGACACCGGAATTCCCGTGAATCGAGCTCGTTAATGCTATCGCGTTGAAATTTACATTTATTCGACTTTTCAACCGCGCATCGGTCTTTTTCGAGAGTGGAGTTGGCAGCTACAATCACTGGATTTATAGAGAAGCTTCCGCAGCTAGTTTGTTCAATCAAAACTAGATGGCGCCACCGCACCATGGCCTTCCCCATGCCGTGGCCTTCGGCAGCTCTGCTCAATATGTCTCCATCCGCCCCGCGTCGTGTCCTCGGCGTCCCCATAGCGTTTGCTCCCAGGCGTTGGGCAAGTAAAAGTACGGTCCGTGGAATATACTGGCTAGTGTGCTGTCTCCGGTCTCCGACGCGGCCGTTCGGGGGATGCGGTGGCACTGCAAGCAATCGGAGTTCCTTGAGCAGACGCCCCCCACGATTCCCCCGTACGGGCGGGCTGGCGCAGCCGTTTAGCACCGCGATTTGGCGTTCGCTTACCTTTGCACGGCGAAGGTCTGCGGGGCTTCCTTTTAATACAATAAGTTATACTTTGTACACATTAGTGTACAAAGTATCACTGACACTTGCAAATCTTGAACATACTCAAAGCATTTACTTTCATCGATATAAACTCCCGTGGAAAATTCCGTTATCTCGCACCAATTACGGCACCCAAAGGCTTAGCCACATGTTACCAACTATACTCAATTCATATGAGCAGCAAGACATAAAAATCGACAAATTAAACACTATCGATGTACAAACACTATTTTTGTAGGTTTGCATTGTTTACATAGGTCACTCTGTGTTGCTTTCCATCAGTTTTTTTTTGTACCTTTTTTTGTG
Source organism: Rhipicephalus sanguineus (assembly GCF_013339695.2). Lineage (NCBI taxonomy): Eukaryota > Metazoa > Arthropoda > Arachnida > Ixodida > Ixodidae > Rhipicephalus > Rhipicephalus sanguineus. The sequence continues at coordinate 68,333,617 of NC_051178.1, read as the reverse complement.
TACCTCACTGTGTACCTTTCTTATGTACAAAAGCGATGACACACACTCCACGAATTATTGTGTTCATGTGTTTATGAAACATTCCTTTTTGTTTGTATACCTTGGCCTGTCATTTACTTCGCCTTTTGCTTGTATTATTACGTGCTTTATTTTATTTATTTTTCATTCTCTTCTTGTATTTTGTTTTTACCCTGTCATTGCTGACGCAGGGTGGACCGTGCTTAGTGTAGCTGCAATAACTGTAGCTTTTTTGCCAACCCCCCATTTTTCGCCATTGTATCTGTTTTGGTGAAAAATAAACACTGATGATGATGATGATGATGATGAAGTAATGGTGCTTTATGCCTCCGGCTTGTGAGCCCACCTTCTTACTTCCTGGTCGGCTTCTAGCCTAGAATAGGAACGAACCCATCTGTTTCTGCTTTCTCACGTAAAGCCGCTGTACACTGACGAATCTTCGTCGCTTGTTGGAGGGACACTTTAGGCTCTTTCTCGGTAGTCTAGTTGGCTTGTCTTTTTATTACACGTGTCTACCTCCTTTAATTCTTTAATGATGACGTATGTTCTCCCTCCCAGCTTGCGAAAGGGGAACATGTATCGCAAACTAAACGCGAAACATAAACGATTTCGTGCTCCTTGTACTACAGTAAGAGCTGTAAGCTGTCCCTATACCTCAAGGAAGCTCAAAGTAGCAAGTAAAAAAAAATAAGCAGTGCGAGGCAAGCGCACTGGGCCAGCAGTGGAAAAAATGACATTGAACGACACATTCAGCGTTTTTTGCGCCGCGAATGTGCGCTTCGTGAGCACACGAAATAATCATATAGAAAACAAAGCATTTACACTTAGTACAATATCATGTCTTTCTGCATTGCGTACGACGCAAGGACCGTAATTATCGTCTACTGTTTTTGCAGTGCACGTTTCCCGCCTATTTTGCGCTCATTCCTGCCTGCAACAGTGTTATTAAGAAAGAACCTGTATAGGAGGCAAAAAACTAAATACAACGCAAATCATGACAGCCAACACTACTTTTGATTTTAGAGTTTGGAAACCAGCGGCAAGTACTCTTGAAAGGAAAAGATCCCATGTATCGGTTTTTCACTTATACACATGTTTGTGACAGCAATTTGTACCAACCTTCTGCTGTGAATGTCTCGGCCACTGGCAGTGATACTTTATTTGTCGCGACATTATGTTGTCTCGCAGCAAATAGACCTAATAATCATTCGAGCGAAATATTAGGAAGCTCGCTTATTGTAAAAAAAAAAAATCTTAACCGCAACATTTTCATGTCTGTAACATGACCTCCCATTCTGATAATAGCATTGACTTTTCTCCACTCTGTAACACATCTAGAACAAACCTTTGTGATTCGGATACTTACCGCAGGAAACAATATTTGAAATATAATTTTCACTCTCAAAATTGCTTACGTGTGGGCCAATTGATCTTACAAATGATTGGCACACTTGAGGGCAAAAATTAAGTTTTTATATTATGATGGCAGCCTTGTGATAACAGTAACTCCTAAATAAATAAATAAAAAAATTCCCGCTATCTCCCCGTAAAGGGAACCTTGAGTAGTATGCGAAGCAGCCATGTGTCGACTTAGATTTCTGTAAATGTTTTATTTTCTTCATGATTGTTCATGGTCCTTCTATTCGAGGTTTCCTTGATGTTGTTACTCGTCATATATGACTTTTAAGCTCAGGAAAACGTTTTTCCTTGAGTATAACGGCCTTGTGGTCCGTAAAGTATAAAGTTAATGGCTCTTGCTGCAAAGGTTGCAGCTTGAAGTTTGAGAATGCGATGTCAACGCGCCCGTTTCGCTTCGGCTTCGCGAGCCCGCCGCTCCGGATCGGCTGGGGCACTGGCTACGTCGACGCGATGCCGGGGAGCCAGGCCTCGTTCATAGGGTGCTTCGCATGTAAGGGTACCTTGCAAGATTTATGGCGTAGCGGGTACCTTGCATGATTTATACTAGAGCACGCGCCGCATTGGAGCGAGCGCTCTATCGCACGTCCATATGTCAGGCAAACATATCTTTCTGCATACCATGAGCGAGCTCTCCGCTCGTGCGAAAACTTCGTTCCCTTCTTCCTTCTATATATCTAGTGGCACCGTTTTCTCAGGCAAACATTCCTTTCTGCACACCATACGCGAGCTCTCCTCTCGTGCCAGCAATTCGTTCTCTACTTTCGTCCATACATTGAGCTGCACGCGGTGCACTGGTCACGCCGGGGGGTCAGGCCTCGTTCATAAGCTGCTTCGCACCTAAAAAAGAAATCTTCCGCCCTTTGGTATTGCTTCGAGTAGCCACGGCCTCTGAAATGAGTGGCTGGATCCGCCACTGATCTTAGTGTGATTACGACAGTGTACTGAAGAGAAACGACGTTGAATGCAATGCTTGGTCGGTTCAAGACCTTCCAGCCGCTCCACACGAACAGAACGAAAACGAGTTGTTCATGCGGGAACACAATAATAAAAGGCTAGGCACGATGCGCCACCGATTCTTCCTACGCAGCCTGCGCGGATGCGCCATGCACGCGCTCCGATGGATTCCAGCGCCCCCTGCGCATGCATCAGCTGCGCAGACACGGCCTTTCATGGGGACGGCGCGGAAGCGAGCAAACGGCAGCGCCGGAAAAAAGTCAACATGGCGGCATCTATGGACGCGGTTTCCTTCCGCCTCGAGCGGCGTAGAAGGAGGGGGAGTGCTTGTACAGCATCAAGAGAAACGACAAACAACAAGAACAGAACAAAAAAAGTTGCGGCCGTTTGAAAACGAACATTCTGTGGCATTAAATCTATGGAGCACAAAGCACATGGTTATCTGCAAGCACAGGTATGAGGGTCTACTGATTTTGGAGTACGGCAGCACCTCTATGTTGCGTACGAGAAAGTAGCAGATTAACACACGTGTCTTATAAAAGGACTTTCCCCTTTTCTTTTCACTATTGACGATCAGGAGGTCTCTCGTCGGGCCAAATTACAGAAGTACGTTCCACGAAAAGCTTGGGTGGGGCGTGTGTCTGGCGCCTGCACTGAGCAGAGTCGTCTGCTTAGGCGACGTGCATATATATATAGCAGGAAAAGAATCACGCGGACCCCCGAAAGAATATTAAAAAAGAAAGAAAATACGGCTTTCGTTGCTTTGGCACTGCACATTCTCACCAACGTTTCGTCTGGCGGAGCAAAGGAAAGGTTAGTGAACATATACAGTGCCAAAACAAAGAAAATCTTATTTTATTTCTTTTTACCTCAACAGAATAATGTTGGTGGTAGTCCCAAAAATTTGAGGAAGCCCGTATTTAGCGATTCCACACCCTCCCTGTGTGTGTGTGTGTGTGTGTGTGTGTGTGTGTGTGTGTGTGTGTGTGTGTGTGTGTGTGTGTGTGTGTGTGTGTGTGTGTGTGTGTGTGTGTGTGTGTGTGTGTGTGTGTGTGTGTGTGTGTGTGTGTGTGTGTGTGTGTGTGTGTGTGTGTGTGTGTGTGTGTGTGTGTGTGTGTGTGTGTGTGTGTGTTATAGGTAAATGCGGGCGTCCTTACATTTTTGGGATTGCGTCCAACATTATTCCGTTGAGGTAGCGAGCATGCAGTACTGGGGCGTTTCGTTCGAATTTCGTGGCACGTTGGGCAGTAGCGGTGCTGTGAAGGCGTGAAACTAAGCAGGTATATTTTTTATCGCGATTTTCGGCCAGCCACAAGCGGTTATTTCTGCTGGGAGACGGGGCGCTCTGGAGAGACCACGAACGGTGTTATTGCCCAGAGCACCGTGAGAAAGATAATGGTAGAAACAGAAAGGAGTGGGTGTTCTGCTTCATAAGGCGCGTTAAAATTGCCGGCACGCGGCATCCGTCAGGGCCGGCGGTACGAGCAGGCGGTTGCACAGTTCGGAAGCCACTCAGCAATAGTGGTTTCTGCTTGGTGCGGCGGCAGTCGTGCTTAATTTGGGTGAATGGCATGCATGCATGGCGTGCACGGGACAACACTGTCGACAACAAGCACCAGATCAGCGGGCAGCACGTACCTGAAGTTGGTCACGCACAACCGCGGTCTGCAAACTTGCAAGCGTTACTGCGCACACTTTGTAACCATTCAGCAGGTGTGTTTTCGAATAGAGTCTAGTTATGTTCGAAAGCGTATTGTGAAAAGACAAGTACGTAAGTAGAACGAACGTCGCAATATAAAAACTTTTTGCACTTCTATATTAATACTTCGCTCTTCTATATAAATACGCCTGCTTGTATTGTTTTTCTTTTTTAATTCTGGCAGGGTTTCGCCGGCTAAAACGTGTGCACGTGACGGCGCAAGCAGTGTCTAAGTGTATCAGAACGTACTAGAGTGCTTTCAAGTTGACTAATCGCATTGCGTTTTGTTTTGTGGTGAGAGTTTTGTTTTTGTGGTGAAATTTTTGTTTTGCTGGGGAGAAGTTCGCTGGATGAAGAGTTCTGTCCTTCAACCTTTGAAGATTTGGCTGCTGCATTCCTCAACGTCACGTGTCCATATCAGCCTTTCATCAGCTGTTGTTCCATAGCGTTTCATATTTTCCCTCAGGATTCAAGGCTCAGGATTTACAGGATGGCCGCGCCGTTTGCATATGCAGTGTGTTTAGCTAACTAGCACAAGATATAAAAAAAGATAAACATAGGCGCTACGGGTCTCAAATGGGCACAGCATTGTTCTGAGCCATATAAAGCACGTCACGATTAACAAAAATTGGCTGATGAACTTTTTGAATAGTAACTCTAGCGAAATATCTTCAGTACAAAAGTTGTAGCGCTCGTTCAGAAACATCGCACTTTTTGCCGATGCTAAGATACCAATCCTCGGTAATTTTTTTCCCAGGCTTTCTTTAAAGCGCGTGGGTAAAAAAAAAATTCCACGTGACTGACGCTTCATGCGCGGCGCTCTCAGTGCCCTCACATGTTGGTTGGACGAATCATCAGGGGCTGCTCCACGCACGAAGGTCGATTGAGCAGGCTATCGATGACTGTGGCACGGACGTTAAGCGACGAAAGGGGCGTACTGTCTTAACAAAAAAATTCTTAAACGACAAAGCAGCAGCCACGGGCAAATGCCATACACGACCGTTGCCAGCATTTGATGCAGCGTAGGCAATATTTTTTCATTTCGCACCAATGAAGGAACACGATGGGGAGGGTGATAAAGGATGGAGTTAAAGGTTCACTCGCACATGGTGGCCGCTTTTTCGTCGAAGATATTTTTCAGACGGTACGTCCCACCTTCACTTAACGCTCATCGCAGTCACCGATAGCCTGTTCAATCGACCTCTGTGCGCTTAGCAGTCTTTGATACATCGTTCAACTTACATTTGAGGGAACTAAAAGTGCCGCGCTTTAGGCTGCAGTCACGTGGCATTTTTTGAAAAATTCGCGCGCTTTGAAGAAAGGCTGCAAAAAATTAATTAGGGAAGTTATATTTGAGTACATTAAAAAATCCGATGTTTCTGAGCAAGCGCTGCAACTTTTGGATTGAAGATTTGTCGCTTACGTTACTACTTAATAACTTCATTAAACAATCTTTGTTAATTAACGAGCTTGGTGGATTCGAACAAATATCATGACGTGCTCTATATGGCACAAAACAGTACTACGCCAGTTCGAGACGCGTAGAGCCTGCGTTTGTTTTTTTAACACTTGGTGCTAGTGAGCCGAAACAACCTGTACACAGATAAGGTCAAGTCATATCGGTCGCTAAAGTTGGAATGAGAAGCGGTCGAAATCATATTACCACAGACATCAACACGGCGGCGGTGGCGGGTGCATTTTCGATGGAGGCGAAAATGTTTCAGGCCCGTGTACTTAGATTTAGGGGCACGTTAAACAACCCCAGGTGGTCGAAATTTCCGAAGCCCTCCACTACGGCGTCTCTCATAAATATATCGTAGTTTTGGGACGTTAAACCCCAGATATTATTATATTACGATACGTATATGTCGACGGTGGCACCCAGCCGCCAAATTCTTGACACATGCGCTTACATGGAAGTTTCGCTATCAGTTTAGATATACCTTGTACGTGATGCGGCATCATCGCTTGCGAATCACTGCTTCTCAAGAGAAAAGTTGAGTGTAGACCGGAAAGTAATTATTTTATTAATGTCGGTCAGAAATCGGCGTATTTAGCATTTAATAGCCGACGGCTAATATATTCGTGTAGTTTGTAGGCGCGCGCTAGGTTCTTCGTGTGTTTATTTGCCAGCATTCGCTGCTTCACTTTCTTCTTCGAAGAAATGAAGCTTGCCCTGAAACATTTCAAGCAGACTGTTCTCAGGGAGGCGCTGAACCTTAGCGGTGGTGATACTGACGTCTACCGTTACCGTCATAAGTAGGCGGTGTGCTCAGGACATGGTGGGTTGTGCTTACTTGCAACCTGAGGCTGTCGTTTTGCGGAAGAGCGAAGTGGGGATTGCTAATTGCGCACGTCTTGGAGATTCCATGCTTGGGCCATCGTCAGTCGGTCCTCAGCCCTGTTCAATCGTTGTTTGTTACAGATTCTGAATTGCGGTATGAAGTTGTCCTGAGAATCAGAGGGAAACAAGGAAAGCCAGGGACGTTAACCAGATATACGTCTGGTTTTCTACCTCGCACTGAGTTTGGATATGGGTTTAACTTAATGGTTTTACGGCATAATAAATTGATGACAATAGCAGTGAGCAAGCGTTTATGAAGTTTCATGAAAGAAAGCTATACGCGCAATAGCTCCGTTGCATTACGTTGCGGCATCTGTGACTACTGACATCGCCAATAGGCGCAAACTTAATTGGTTTACACTTCATCGCACCTTTAGAGAATAGCTTGTTTATTCGCGTAGGCTTTATGTTTAGAAAATTTAATAAGCTGCTTACAATGATGCCTTGGGTGTGCTGGTGAGACATGATCTCAAGGAATGCAAGCAAAGCAAAGATACAACACCGTGTATGACTGCTTTGTCTTCATCCTTTTTTTAACGTTGTGGGAAATACAACTTTCTTCATCATGAAATCATTCTTAGTGCATTTGGAAACAACGCGCACATAAAAAATTCGGCAGATCCCACTTACCGTGGGAATCGATGGTATGCGAAGCATGCGCGAGATGGTGACTGTGGCATAATTTTTCATGTTGAGCGAAACGTTGCGGAATGACACTAGAGAAATGTGAAAGTGGTATATACACACTCATATGCTGACGAGTCGCATATGTATTATTTAACCAGTTGTTTACAGTTGCGTAACGATTCCAACAACAACATGGGTGTGACCATCACTAGACGCGGTAAGCTGATATGTAGTGCTTATATTCCTCAATACTGGATACCGCGAATCCGAGCAGGACAAAGAAGGAACACAGATGCGCAGGACAGGTGTTACTCGAAACTAAGCTTCATTCTGCAAAGTTCCGCTGGATATACGCACAGCCGAGTGGCACACGCAGGCGCACTGCACGTACGTCACAGTCACAGTTGCAGTTGTTACAGTTGCGTTACAGTTGTTATGCTTATACTTATCTGTTATGACGGGAACGCACGAATGTTTCACGAACCCGTGTGTATATGTAGAAGGGGTTCTTGACAGTTCTTGAACAAAGTCGTCATCACCGGGATCAGTGAGCACCAGCAGCTGGACCGTATAGTTAATCGGATCCGTTCATGATCGCGGCTACGAGGGGTCTAAGTGTAGTGAAGTGCGAGGTATAGCACAGCTGGTGGAAATCATGGATGGCTCATTTGATGAAATGATCTATGACGCCTCCTGTCCTGCACGTGGCAGCGAGGTCTTTTGATGACTTGTCCACATTCAAGCCGTCTTTCACGCAGTATAATGACCAGGCGTTGTTGGGTCTTGATAAATCAATGTTGAAGTCACCGGTAATGATGAGAGGCCTGGTTCTCTCGGCAGATTTATTGTAGGAAGCATTAACCCCGCTTTTTGCGTAATCGACGTGGTCCACGTTGCAGACCACGTGAACGAGTGCATGGTAGTTGAGCGTCTTCCAGGGGTGTTCTGACTTCAGCTTCATCACTTTCCTTTTGTCCGCCACGGTGGTGTAGCGGTTACGGTGCTCGGCTGCTGACCCGAAGGTCGTGGGTTCGATCCCGGCCGCGGTGGTCGCATTTCGATGGATTCTAGATGCCCATGTACTGTGCGATCTCGGTGCCCGTAAAGGAATACAAGATGGTCAAAATAAAACCCCAACAATTATTATTATTATCACTTTCCTTGCGTGTCATTGTGTGTGTTCGCGTTTACTCTGTTGGTTGAGACTTGTGGCACATACCCGCATAACATAAACTCTGGTGTGCAGGTATGTGCCACACGTGACTGAGAGAAAGGGTTTCTTGACGTGCGCGACAGACATTTTGCATTATTCATGTCATGGCCACTGCATCGTGTTCACCATACACCGATCCCCTGCTATGCCAATTTTGGTATATTAGAAGTTATGGAGACGACCAGGAGAGCGTCCAGACGTAGGCGGCTAGATAGATAGATAGATACGTAGATAGAAACGCCCAAAGTGCCTGAGGTTCGCTAAGAAATGCTTCGCATTTAAAAATGAAAACAACAAGAATCATCGGTATTCTGTATACACTTTCTCGAGAGGAGTTGCGTCAGGAACTCATTTAAAGCTCATAATCCACTAATTTGCCTTATAGTATAATTTGCTAAATCTTCTTAATTCCGGGTCATGCATATGCAGCGCGTATGGCGCAGTATAATGAAGCCTCCTGAAGTGCTCAAGCATCTAAACAGCATTGATGAGAAGGGGAGTAACCAGAATCTGATATGATGAATTTCTGCTCTTTGAAAATGAGCAGAGTCAGACGACAAATAAACGCTTTAAACAGGACGTACCACGTAGCCTTCAATCAGTACTTCAAATGCACGTACTACGATATCCTAATTTTTTTTACCGTTGACATGAAGCAGGATGCAACCAGCCGTAGAAAGACAATGAGTGGACACCATTGCATCTAATAGCTTAATGCCTTTTGTGCACATGTGCAGTGTAAGAGGAAGTAATGACAAAAATTTGCTGTTTATCGTAGTCAAGTAGTGTTTTTCAATACAGGATGTCTTTTTGAGGCAGTACAAATTTTAATAAATATTTTCTGACAGTAAGGCTCCTGTAGTTTTCTGGCACGAACTCTATCTACGTCGAGGCCGAAATACTCGTACTTTGCGCCAACTGAAATGACATTGTTTTAGCTACTTAACAAGAACTCGTTAATTACCTTTTTAATTATTGACTTGAGTGTGGTTGTTTATATTCGAAAATTGTAGGACAGGACTTGAGGACAGTTGAAGTTGTAGTACATGGCAATTCGTGGAATACGCATGTTTTTAGAAACCACAAAAGACACGTACTTCGTGATATTCATCATCGAATTTCAAGGACTATATCGAAAGTGATCGCGCCCGGGGCTCAGGAAACGCGACAACTCTGTTACGCCAGGCCGGAACTGCCTGCGACAAGCAAGTTGCGAACATTGAATGAATGCACGTCCCGGCCATATCTTTTCTTGAAAAGCGGCAAGTCATCTCATTTTCGCCAGCGGATCGTCTTATATGTGCGTGTGGTGCTTGGTACTTATCTGTTTCTTTCGAGCTGTGGGCAAGAAAAGCTTTTTCTTTTTTGACCCGTTTTCTTTGTCTGTGAAACATAAAACTAAGGAGAAGCTACTGCGGCGCGTCTTCTTGCACACACGCGAAATAGTTTTAAATGCGAAGCATTTCTTAGCGAACTTCTGCGACTTTGAGCGTATCTATCTATCTATCTATCTATCTAGCCGCCTACGACTTTGTGCTCTCCTGGTCGCTTGGTTCATCGAATGTGCACCAAAATTGGTATGGCGTAACATGACTGTATGACGAACATAAATGACAAGTCATAACATGAAAATCATGACACGCATGTCATGTACAGCATGATTTGCATGCTACGCTCATGGTGCGCTGGCGGCCGTTTCGCTAGTTTGATATACACCAAAATTGGTATCTTGCGAAGTGACTGTGTGACGAACATAAATAACACGAGTTAACATGAAAATCATGACACGCATGTCATGCACAGCATGACTTACGTGCCACGCTCATGGTGCGCTGGCGGCCGTTTCGCTAGCTTTATATACACCAAAATTGGTATCTTGCGACGTGACCGTGTAACGAACATAAATACCACGAGATAACATGAAAATCATGACACGCATGTCATGTACAGCATGACTTACGTGCCACGCTCATGGAGCGCTGGCGGCAGTTTCGCCAGCTTGATCTACCCCGAAATTGGTATTGCGCGACGTGACTGTTTGACGAACATAAAAACTCGAGTTAACATGAAAATCATGACACGCATGTCATGTACAGCATGACTTCCGTGCCACGATCATGGAGCGCTGGCGGCCGTTTCGCTAGCTTGATCTACCACGAAATTGGTATTGCGCGACGTGACTATGGGACGAACATAAAAACACGAGTTAACATGACAATCATGACCGCATGTCATGTACAGCATGACTTACGTGCCACGCTCATGGGGCGCTGGCGGCGGTTTCGCTAGATTTATATTCACCAAAATTGGAATCTTGTGACGTGTCTGTGTGACGAACATAAATAACACGAGTTAACATTAAAATCATGACACGCATGTCATGTACAGCATGACTTACGTGCCACGCTCATGGGGCGCTGGCGGCGGTTTCGCTAGCTTGACCTACCACTAAATTGGTATTGCGTGACGTGACTGTGTAACGAACACAAATAACACGAGCTAACATGAAAATCATGACACGCAGGTCATGTACAGCATGACTTACGTGCCACGCTCATGGGGCGCTGGCGGCCATTTCGCTAGCTTGCTCTACCCTGAAATTGGTATTGCGCGACGTGACTGTGTGGCGAACATAAAAACACGAGTTAACATGACAATCATGACACGCATGTCATGTACAGCATGACTTACGTGCCATGATCATGGCGCGCGGGCGGCCGTTTCGCTAGCTTGATCTACCCCGCAATTGGTTTTGCGCGACGTGACTGTGTGACGAACATAAAAACACGAGTTAACATGAAAATCATGACACGCATGTCATGTACAGCATGACTTACGTGCCACGCTCATGGGGTGCTGGCGGCCGTTTCGCTAGCTTGATATACACCAAAATTGGTATCTTGCGACGTGACCGTGTGAGGAACATAAATAACACGAGTTAACATGAAAGTCATGACACGTATGTCATGTACAGCCTGACTTGCGTGCCACGCTCATGGGGCGCTGGCGGCCGTTTCTCTAGCTTGATCGACCCCGAAGTTGGTATTGCGCGACGTTACTGTGTGACGAACATAAATAATAGGAATTAACATGAAAACCATGACACGCATTTTCCTCAATGACATACAAGACGATGTATGCAGCTCTTTGCTGGCTGCTTCGCATTACATCGATTCCCACAATGCGTGGGATCTGCCGGCTTTTTTTTTTGCACCTGTTTGTAGTTTATGAAAGAAAGAGTTAAGCATCACAGATTGCACATACAGAATAAGCTGTCTACTTGTGTATTTCAGAATAATTGCCAATTTTACGGACCGGGTTCTGCTTTGGCGCACTTTGATTAACAGAGGATACACCGTCACCTGCCAGTCTTGAGTTGGGCACTACACGAGATGACATAACGAAAATGATCGCATCCGATCTCCCTGCCGAGCAGGTGCACGCGCTTCGTGGCCTTCTTGCGTCGTATCAAGACATCTTTGATCTCCATGACCGACCGCTAGGCCAAACGACCGTCGTAAAGCATCGGATTAACACCGGCGATGCAAATCCGGTACATCGGCGGCCCTATCGGATATCCCTCACCGAACGCCACGTGATCCAGAAAAAAGTTGACAAGATGCTTGCTCGGAACATCATTGAGCCTTCTTCAAGCCCCTGGGCTTCACCTGTCGTCCTCGTCAAAAAGAAAGATAACAGCTGGCGTTTCTGTGTCGACTACCGGAATCTTAACAAGGTAACGAAAAAAGACGTGTATCCCCTGCCACGGATAGATGACGCCCTTGACTGCCTTAGTGGAGCAAATTATTTTTCTTCCATCGACCTCCGTTCCGACTACTGGCAGATAGCAGTTGATGACATGGACCGTGAAAAGATAGCGTTCATAACTCCCGACGGACTCTATCAGTTTAAAGTAATGCCGTTCGGGTTATGCAATGCCCCAGCTACATTCGAACGAATGATGGACGCTCTCCTTCACGGTTTTAAATGGTCAATCTGCTTGTGTTACCTTGATGACGTCATTGTCTTCTCACCGACTTTCGAAACCCACCTCGAGCGTCTCTCGACCATTCTTTCTGTTTTCCGCAAGGCAGGGCTTCAGTTAAACTCGTCGAAATGTCACTTCGGCCGCCGCCAACTCACTGTCCTCGGTCACCTTGTTGATTCTTCTGGTGTTCGTCCCGACCCTGAGAAAATCCGCGCAGTCAGAGATTTTCCTCTGCCGACCTCCGCGAACGACGTTCGGAGCTTTCTGGGCCTCTGCTCCTACTTTCGCAGATTTGTGCGGAATTTCGCTCACGTCGCGCGCCCACTCACGGAACTACTGAAGAAAGATGTGACTTTTGTGTGGGGACCTGAACAAGCCAGCGCATTCGCTGAACTGACCACCAGACTTACGACGCCACCGATTCTCGGCCACTTTGATATGTCCGCTCCAACCGAAGTGCGCACCGACGCAAGTGGCCATGGAATCGGAGCAGTTTTGGCACAAAGACAGCATGGCTGCGAGCGCGTTATCGCATACGCTAGCCGCCTCTTATCGCCAGCGGAACGAAATTACTCAGTCACTGAACGCGAATGCCTTGCGCTCGTCTGGGCAGTAGGTAAATTTCGGCCATATTTGTATGGACGGCCATTCACAGTTGTAACTGACCATCACGCCTTATGCTGGTTGTCGTCCTTAAAAGATCCTAGTGGACGTCTCGGCCGGTGGGCTCTACGGTTACAAGAATATTCCTACACAGTCGTTTACAAATCGGGCCGCCACCATGAAGATGCCGACTGCTTGTCCCGTCATCCAGTCGACCCACCGGACGTTTCAGAGAGCGGCGAGTCTACTTGCGTGTTGGCACTGTCCGCCTTCGGCAACATCGGAGATGAGCAACGTCGTGATCCTCACTTGAGAGATATCCTTCGGCTGACTGGTCCCACAACTCCTCCGTCTCTCCGTATGTTCCTGCTCCGAGACGGCGTATTATATCGCTACAGCATGCATCCTGACGGACCTGAGCAGCTACTGGTCATACCCCAACATATGCGTCAGACTGTCCTCGCGCAGTTACATGACATCCCAATGGCTGGTCACTTGGGGGTCTCAAGAACTTATGACCGTGTTCGACGTCGCTTCTTTTGGCCTGGTATGTACCGATCCGTCCACCGTTACGTCGCTTCTTGTAAATCCTGTCAGCACCGCAAAAAGCCCACAACCCTACCAGCGGGACGCCTTCAGCCCATTGAGGTACCATCGGAACCATTTTATAGGGTAGGTTTTGACCTACTTGGACCTTTCCCTTTATCGGTCAGTGGGAACAAGTGGATAGCAGTCGACACGGACTACACCACTCGGTATGCCATCACGCGGGCCCTTCCTACCAGTTGTGCAACCGACGTCGCCGACTTTCTCCTAGAAGACGTCATACTACATCACGGCGCCCCTCGACAACTACTTACCGATCGGGGTCGCTACTTCCTATCCCAGGTTATACAAGACATATTGCATTCTTGCGCTACAAGACACAAGTTCACAACAGCCTATCACCCTCAAACCAACGGGCTCACAGAACGGCTAAATCGAACTATCACAGAAATGCTCGCCATGTACGTTTCCCCCGACCATCGTGACTGGGACGCGGTCCTGCCATTTGTGACAGTTGCCTATAACACTTCCCGGCATGATACTGCAGGTTTCTCGCCTTTTTTCCTCATGTATGGACGAGAACCCACGTTACCTTTCGACACGCTCCTTCCTACCGTTACCCACACATCGGACTACGCCCGCGATGTTATCTCTCGAGCTCTACAGGCACGTGAAATTGCTCGCCTGCGTCTTAGTGATTCGCAAGACCGCCAACGACTGCTCTACAATGCTCGCCACCGCGATGTCAACTTCCAGCGTGGTGACACGGTCCTTCTCAACACGCCATCACGGCGAGTTGGCCTGTGCGAAAAGCTGACTTCCCCATACTCAGGTCCGTACCGTGTCGTGCGCCAAGTTACCGACGTGACCTATGAAATTGAACCACTTCACAGCACCAGCGCGCGCTCGTGTTCTGACGTTGTCCACGTCTCTCGGCTGAAGCGATACCACTCGGACCAACCGAGCACCGAGACGGTGCCTTCGCCGCCGGGGGTGATGCTACGTGGCGCCACAGATAACTCGAAACTCGATAGGGAAGAAGACGATGTCTGAGCTCTCGTGCAGACTGGGTTCCATCTTGTATGCCTGCCTGTTTTATCGATAGTAAACATATTTCTCAGACGCCTTTTCCCCGTAACAATATTTTGTCACTCCCTTGTCACGTGCAGTTACTGTCTCACGTAACTGAAAGCCCGTTCTTCCTGCCCGCCGGGCGCTGTCAGTTTTGGCATCGCCCTTAAAATTTGAGGATGAATATTTCGAATCACGTGCAATTTTTTTATTTAAAAAAATGTGTACGCCATAAAATGGGACACACTACAACTTTCGGATATAAACAACCACACTCAAGTCAATAATTAAAAAGTTAATTAACGAATTTTTGTTAAATACTTGCAATAGTGTCATTTTAACTGGTGCAAAGTATTTCCGCCTCGACGTAGACTTCGTGTGCGAAAACCACAGGAGCCTCACTGCCACAGAACTTTTATTATTAACTCTATTGTCTGAAAAAACGCCCTGTATAATATGAGCGCAGCCGTTCTTAAATTTATGCATAATCTTGTGGCGATACTTAGGATAACTGACATTAGGTACACATTTTCATATTCTGTGCTGACCCGAAGGTCGCGGGTTCGATCCCGGTCGTGGCTGTCGCATTTCGATGGAGTCGAAATGGTAGAGGCTCGTGTACTTAGATTTACGTGCACGTTAAAAACACCAGATGGTCGAAATTTCCGGAGCCCTCCACTACGGCGTCTCTCACAATCATATCGTGGTTTTGGGACGTAAAACCCCAGATATTATTACATTGACATATTCTGATCTGGGAAGATCGAAGCGCGCTATTTATGTGATGACTTTGATGTCCTGCCGTTTACTAAAGATGTTCGCTCTAAATAATTTTGTAGCTGTACGTGTGCTTGCGCATTTAGTTTTTAAGAATTGTATTGCACGAAGTCGCAGCCCTGTGCCAACGTACTCTACTTGGTCGTAGGTTATGGGATCGGAGCATGTCAGTTAACATTACTCCTTTTAGCACGAAAATGTTTTATGCCGGGGTTCACCAAGACCTTTATGACGTATTTCCGTCATGAAAATATGTCACCAAATGAGCGCGACTAGGCTCCGGAAAGTCTCCAGTTCCAGCCATCGCAAAAGGGGGCGAAGGAATCGACACCGCAGCCAATAAAAGAGCATCGTGCTTCCCCTCAAAATCTGCCCTCGTGAACGTAAAATTTCTCGCTAGTGGCGCCGTAATAAGCGTAAGATTTAAAGAAAAGTGAAGAAAATACTAGGCCCATGGTCAACGGCAAGTCTTCAGAAAAGAGCGCTTGTCGCCTACAAGAAGTTTCTTGAAGAATCTAATATTTTATGGAAATATTGACCTACTCCACACGATGTCGACTTCCCCTTCATACTAAAGGAAATGTGTAATGTTTGTGGTATTGCTTTTGATTTTATGTGTTATCATTTGTGTCAGTGTCTTTTCCTGTGTATGTCAAGCAATACAGAATATTAGAGTTTGAACGACTGCATGTGAACTGACTTTTCCTATTCCAACTTGTGCTGCAACACTTGTGTATATATGAATCTATTAGACGTATCTGAACTGCCATGCGATGTTCGGCTGTGCGTATTTTGATGTCATGTGTTGTACTCTATTGCATTTTGTGCCATTATTATTTTTCTTGCTACATATTTTGTCTGCTAAGCGAGAGGGAGTAGCCGCTGCCCCCATAATGGCACCAACCTCTCCTATTTCATCATTTCAATAAAAAAAAAACAGAACAACCATTTTCGCAAAAAACTGCTCTTTCTTCCATTATTGAAAGACAATATTTGAATTCCGAGTTGCGCGCAGTACTTATGAACACTAAGCTTGTTGTTTAGCGATTGCGACACAATAATATTCAGCAGACGTTCACACTTTCAACGTCATGGACCTGCCATGTGGCTTCTACCCTGGATTCTCTGACCAGTGACGAAGCAGAAAAGATGTGTCGCTGCTCTTCGGTGGCCGCAGCTAACGCGCAGATGCGCAGTTAGTTTTCATCCGATGCTTGTCGAGTCTGCTGCCAAACAACAATCGAAATTTTTCTAGCTCTCATTCATCAATACACTATAAACTATCAACTACTTCTGGGAGGACTACTTTCACTTTCGTGTTATACCGATTCCTATGAAGGAGGGATCAGCCATGTTTTTGTTCATCTTGCGCAAACTGAATGAAATCACTTTTTTTTCGTTTAAGTCAAGCGCGCGCTTCATTCACGTGGAAACATAATTTGCAGTCCTGCTGAAAGTGACCTGGAATGTGGCGCTAATAACACGGACCAAAGAAAAAATTCATGAAAAAGAGTTTTTATTACTGGCCAGTTCTAAACAATTTAACATTTGCCGGTGGGATCGTGTGGACTTCGGACGCCTTCAAATATACATCCTTAATATGGTCTCGTATAAAGAGCCAACTACAGCCAGGAAAGTAAACGCGCAAGGTATAGGTACTTGGCTATAGCTAGCACTTTGCGCGGCACCTGAATAGTGTAGGCACAGTGTTGCAGCTGATATTGAGCGTGAGCATCGATGTGATAAAAAGCCCTGTATTAAGCGAGTGGCAACTGTACTTTTTAATCAGAAGACACGTACAACAACGCATTCTACTGTTTCATCCAAGTTATCTCAGTTTCTACGCCTAATTAAGCAGCGTCAATTTATTTATTTATTTACAATACCTTAGAAGCCCCAGTCAAGATGTCGTACATGAGGGGTCAGCGAAGTACAAAGAGAAGGACAAAGGATACGTCGTAAAAGATAGTCTTCAGAAAAGTGATTACAACCTTCCCGCACAGGTACTGAAAAAAAAACGAAAACACACAGAAAAAAAGCACAAGCCAATCAGGCTGGTCAAAAAGGTATTATCCAAGGCTTGCATTCCGCACATATCAAGAGTATGTCCAGGCATGCCAACAGTGCTTTCGACTGTCGCAAGCCGCCGTAAGCGTATAATTGAGGTCTAGTGGTGACATTCATTCATTGCTTAACTTGTAAATGCAATCAATTTAATCTAGTGTAAGGGCTGACCGTTAGATCGATTCCCAGACCCCGAGCGGCACGAGCGGCGTCTCGGAGCGATGTGCAGCAGAAGCAGACCCATTGGAGAGCGCTGGAGAGGATGCCACACTACATCATTTCTCTGCTTCGCTACAAGCCTAACGATGACGGAGACAGGTCAGCGCATTAGCAAACCGTTTATGCCGGCAGGAGTCGCTTTCGGCCATCGAGTACACGCGCGCCGTTTGCGCCTTTTACAGGGAAAGCTGTTATGCGATACCAACAACAGCTGATTTTGGTGGCGTATAGTTGTCCGACGCCACCGGTTTCCGGAACCGCTATCGTGCACGTTAGGAAAAAAAATCAAGGATCTGGTGGGATTGAACACGAGCCCTCTTCGTGGCAGTGTAGTATTCTGTATACCACAGAGTCGCACCGGTCCTTGAAGCTCCTTCGCAGGAAGGTCCTATACAGGCGTCATGTCGGCAAGGGATAACGTTAACAGATGTAGTATAGCGTTGTAGAAGAGTAGAATGACAGCCAAGCGTCACACATTGCGAATTGCGTAACCAGGGGGTGTTTTAAAGCATCCCACTCATTACAAAGGGCTCAGCCATAACTCATCTTGACCAGCTAGAGCATCAACAACGTGCACATAATGCCTATAAGATGTGTAGTGGTTTCACTTCTAAATAGAAGAGGAATAGTGGCATAGCGGGTACTTCACTACTTCACATAATTAGGATTTATGGCGTAGCGGGCACCTTGCAACTGTACTTTTATTAAAGAGGCAATGACATAAAATTTCAAGCTCGAGATCTGTCTTTCATTCGATGGTTCGGTATGCATAGGTATTTTTGATCAAGTTTGAGTGGCGTCCGTCACCTGGCAGTTACTTTATTTCGAGGGCAAAGATCGTACGAAAGTTCAAAGGGGCTTTCATCATCCTGCGACATCGACACTACTGTGACGTGTTCGGTGTGGCGCATACCATCCTGAGTGACGATGCACTAGTAGCGATGACGTCGACGATTCGAGTGTTTTTATCGTGGCGCCGACGTCTGGAAACGCTCTCACTTTTCATGCCTGACCTTCGTCGCGCCGCTTGGAATGATTTCATAAAATTACAAGACGCAAACCACTACGAAAAGACAGGCGAAAGGAAAGAGCATGATTCGACGTGTGTTCGCCAGTCAGCATATCGGGGAATTGTGATTTTGCAACTGTGGAAAAAGCGGAACGAGTGTGTCGTTTCATTACACGTGAGGTACACGCCAGACGACAAGCTATCAAAGTGGAGTAGCGTATAGATAAATATCATCGCTAAGAAGTAACACGCAGGTAGCGTTAATAGTGAATTTTAGTTCGTCCGTAGACTTCGTTGCGCTAGCGCAATACCGCGTTACTGCGGCTAGAGTGTACTAGAACAGGGGAGTGCTCGGAACGGCCGCAGCACCAATGTACAGAAAGTGAAGCCCAAACAAGGCCAATCCACCTGCGGCGCTGCGATCGGTCGTTTGCAATGTGTCGTCGTTTAAGTGTCGCGCGCGGCTCCGCCAAAGTGGCGCAGGGGTAGAATTCCCGCTTTCCACTCAAAAGGCCCGGGTTCGAATCGCAGCTGTAGATGGTGGCTTTTATTCTTTATATATATATATATATATATATATATATATATATATATATATATATATATATATATATATTTTTTTTTAACCAGCCACATGCCCGGTTGGCTATCCTATTCTGGGGGAATGGAAAGGGGAGTAGAAAGATGACAGAGAGAGAGAACGTGTTGCGCTGACTTTATGGTAGGGTTACTTGGAGGTGCAACTGTTCTATGCAGCAGCAAACGCATTATATAATGTTGCTGCAAACGCATTATATAGCTTATAAGGCGATAGTGTTAAGGAGCACGTGTCGCAGAAAGCCTGCTGTCGGTGTCGATGTAGGTGGCGTTGTCCGTGGGCTGAAATTTCCGATGGATACAACGGACGAAACCATGGTTCGAGCCAGTACCGAACCCAGGCATTCGCGTGCCTCTGAAGTACAGTTAAACATCCCGATACCGAGCAATGATATAGCGAATTATCGGTTATAGTGAATAAAATACAAATTCGGTTGATCCCGCTTCAGTTCAGTGATATCTACTCTTTCTTTAACAAAACCGAAAAGGCGAGAGCCGCCTCGATATCGGCTCTAACGAAGAAATATTTGGTTTGCCCTGGACTCTAAACAAGAAAAGTAGCA
The DNA here is from genome assembly GCF_013339695.2 of Rhipicephalus sanguineus. Taxonomy (NCBI): domain Eukaryota; kingdom Metazoa; phylum Arthropoda; class Arachnida; order Ixodida; family Ixodidae; genus Rhipicephalus; species Rhipicephalus sanguineus. Next base: position 68,313,906 of record NC_051178.1, on the reverse strand, counting down.
TAAAAAGAAAAATAAGTATTGAAAGACATTTCACAAACGCATTTTCATTTATCGTTTCGGAAGCCTGTGGTAATTGTGGCCATCCAGCGCAAAAAAGCACAAAAATGAAAATGCTAGAAAGGCGCAGCGCAATTATAGTGGCCTTGAAGCCCAGAACAATGCGCTCTCGTATATAGTATTTTTGTGAAAGACAGATTGGCGGTTTTTATCCATACTGTTACAACGAATATCGGATAAAACCAACTGACTCATGGTGGCGGTGCTCCTTCGTTATAACAAGGTTCTACTACAGAGCTGAGCCACTGCTTGAAAGTGCATAGAAAAAGACCCTGTACGGGCGCCATGTAGGGCGAGGAGTCACGTTAACAGATGTGATATTGCGTGGCTGAAGTGTAGAATAGCAATAGCAGAATAGCAGGCGTTATACCCGTGAATTGCGGTGGTTTGACGCTGTCCTCCTATTACAAAGAGCCCAGCCATAATCAAGTGTCGCAGCCATCAGCCCCATTGTCAACGGTGTGTGCAGCTGCGTAGGTGCGAGTGTTGCCTTACAGAGGTGAATTGTAGTGAAGTGGTACATTATGGTGTAGTGGGTTCATCGAAACTGTGTTTGCAGTACGCGTCCTATAAGAGTTTACAGCAGCCAATGTCAGGCGCGCCGACATTTCTTCCCTCACAGAACAGTTGAGGCGTACACCAAGAAGTGAAGCATGGCAGGCGAACGAGAAAGTGGTATGAACAACGTCCAATAAAACTATCGAGTTCTACTCTTAAAGCAAACTTAAGCGTCCTCCAAGTTTTCTGTTGCGGCAGCTCTTGTGACCTCACCTTTTTCTAGCGCCCACATTATATGTTAGGATTTCAGGCGTTGGCACGCACACGCTTCCCCGCGGAGACAAGGCCTAAGAGTGCTTGGGCAACAATACATTAGCATCAAGCAACTTCAGAACACTAGCACGCTCATTTCGCCTCACAACGATAATGCTTGTTCCTTGCTGATGTGTAATGGTACGTCGATGACAAAAGTTTTCTAGTGGTTATGCAATGGTCGCCAGCCCCTCGTGCCTATTTTTTGTGGAGCAAACAAAGGCAAGATGAAAAAGTGGCTTGATATACGGCCCGCGTACCAGACTTTTACGAGTAAAGAGTAAAAGTGTCGAGGACACCACTGAGGATAAAAACAACGGACGCCCGTGTCTCGTGCTATCTGTGAGGACCAGAGGAAGGCTGGAAGGTTAAATGCAGACGCGAGAAACGTTCCAATATCTCTTTTCTTGACGTGGAAGCACCGCACAGTCTCTATAAACACAAACCTTGATGTCGTGTTTTCCTTTTTGCCGATCCGAAAACGACCCTCGCTCTTAAAAAGACTGTGCTGATCTCGGATATAGTGGTTTTTGTTCCTCTGTTGGCAGGAGCCATTTATTTTGTGGACGCCATTGAACGAAAATGTCCACGTAACAAGAAGCTAGGTAAAAACAGGAAGGCACGGATAATTTACGGGTAGATACGTTGCCGAAACTCGGGACCGTTATCTGGTGTGCTATCCGTGTCCTTGATAAATCGTCTTCCTTTATTGTTCCGCGCCAATAGGTATCACAAATTGTGTCTCCTATTTCACCGCCGCGTGTTGCTGTAACTCAGAGGTACAAGTTTGGTAGTGGAAGAAGCGTCCGCTTCGACCATTCGGTGCTATAGCATCGCCGTTTACGGTGGCACGAGGTGTCACACAACGTTTCCTTGGGACTGGCATTTAAGACTGACTTGAAGAATCGCTTCGCGTAAAGGCCAACTGATTGTTTTGGAGCAAACAGTATAATATAGTACAGCCTGTGCAGAATATACTCTCGTCGTCGTAAGTTGTCGTCACACAGGAAGTAAAGGTTTGAGGTAAAGGGCGAAAGGCATGGGACTCATGATGGGCGCAGCCTCTTAGAGAAAGCGGCATCATTACGTGTGTTCCCTGGTACGCTTTTTGTCTCCCATAGGTTGTGTGCAAGGGCACCCTGATTTCTTAGTTCATCCACCATAGATACAATTTCCTAGACATTTCATTTATTAACAATATGTTCTGGAGTGTCTCTTTCTCGAAGGTTAGGTGTAATTAGAGTCCAAAGCTATGATTGCGTAAATCTGTTTTTTGGAATGTCTCTCTTCAGTTTATTACTTTAAAGCCCCCTTTTTTGAGGGGGAGGGGGGTTAAAGTAGTTGGGGGCCTTTAAATTTTGAGTGATACATGTGATAACCATATTCTGGTCAGATAATGCATTTTCGACCAAGCAGCTAGGAAGAGTGGGATGTAATCGCTCAGAAATAAGTACAATATCTAGGATTGATGAAGCATCGGCACATACCCTGGTGGATTCTGAAACAGTCTGGGATAAATTAAAGCAAGGCTAAATTAAGCATTTCTCCACAGGAGTGAAGCTCAGATGAACCAGGGTCTACAGTTGCCCAATGAATTCATGGACGTTGAAGTCGCCATTCAAGCATATATTATCCTTGTGGCAACAATTTCTATCCTTAAAAGCTCTAAGCTTTCTCCGTTAGGCCGTCGGTAGAGCTTGGAGGCCTATAAAATACACCGACGTAAAGCGAACGGATTGCAAGTTTAACTCTAATATATGGAGCTTCTAAATCACTTGAGTTTGGCAAAATTGTGAACGTAATAAAAGTTTTTTACAAAAGGAAACCTAGTCCTTCGCCACTACTGCATTGGTCCTTTCTCAATAGTTAGCGTAACCGCAGCGGGTAATGTCAGTGTCAGATGTGTCCTTGCGGAGCCAAGTTTCTGTATTGCCAATGATATCTGGCTCATGCTCTAGTACGATGCTTTTTAACACATCTAATATGTTCAGTACACTTCGAGCATTAAGATTTGTGATCTTGAAGCAGGCAAGCTAGTTCGTTTCAAGTCACGCGTCCCCGCTTGTTGTAGGGTTCGAGCACACGTATAGTCTATAATGTTGGTCGCACATGTATTCTCACATGTGTGCGTGTCGTGTGACCAAGGAAGTCAACGGTTGGTTCTGGGTTGGTTTCATGCGTTGGTTGGTTTTGCTTTCGACAAGATAATCGCTTGGCGTGCACCGCACTGACGAAAGGCAAGGGAATGCTTTGTATGGACAGCGGTATTAGTTATCGCCTAAACGAGAGTGCCAGAGCTCAAGCGCAGCGGTGACGAATCAAACATCTCGGCCAATACACTCCCCTTCGCTCTATAGAAAAGAGCATGCTGTTCGAAATACCAAAATCTTTAAGTTGCTCTTCTCGCTTTAAATGTCAGAGTTCTTTCGTATATATAAATTACGCGTAATTCTTACCGAGTGCCGCTTTTCTTAATTTTAGTTTAGTTCTGCAATTTTTCACTGAACAAGTTCAACAAAAAAACTTGGTCTATTCGGTACTATATATGCCGATATTTACATCATAGGAAAGACGCAGGATGACTAAAGACACGAAAACTCAGAGCGGTGTCTTCGCGTTCTACGTCGCCCTGCGTCATTTCCTTGCGCTAAAGCTCAAGATACGCACTGAATAAGCGTAATTTTACAGCAGCATTTCATGTTCCACAGCCTCGGAGCAACAGTCCATGTTGTAATATCGTCACTTCATGCCTCCATCAACCCATAAATTTTCTGTGTTGTTCGGTTTTATAAAAATGTTGCTTATCTATTCACTAGTGATTAGTACTAAATATATTTAGTGTCTAACAAAGCAAATAATGTAGTTTATCAAAGCGTTGCGCACTTTTCTCTGTTTCACCTAACAAGTAAATGGGATTCTAAATTATAAGATAAGGGCACGTAAAACGGGTGTATTTTTGTCCCACAACAATAATCGTCATCTACCTTGCGTGACAATTTCCTTCCACTATCTCCGCGCGCCCGGTACCTCCAGATCACGAACGGCAAGCGCGTTATCAGCGTGACGCATCATTCTTGATTGGGAAGTGGCGAGCGCCAAGCTTTCAAGGAAGCAAACGCAAGCAAGCCCGATAACGATTATTGTTGTGGGACAAACAGACGCACTTTATGCTCGATCTTTTCTTAGTGTGTACGTGAACATAAACTATGTCAGCCTTTATGACATCGTCCGCTAAAAATGTCAATTAATCGAATAGAAACCCTCATCAATAGCGATTATTCGATTATTGCCGAAACCTATGAGCAAATAATCATTGATCAAGTACAAAATATATTGACTATTCGTATCAGCAAGACTGGCCGTCGCATAGCTTTTTTAAATGTTAGTGCAACTCAAAAAGGGAGACGGAACGACGAAGAGTAGCAGAAAGTCAGGACACAAGGGTAGAACTTTGTTCCTGCTCTGTAACTTAAGCTAATTCTCGCAAAACTTTATGCAACGCTTCCTGACTAGATATGCCACAAGTTTTGCCCTTTGAATTATATTTACGTCAGACAGCGCAGTTGCTATGCCTTAGTGCGGTGTGACAAGTTGAAGGTAGTAGACAGTTCCTATTCTTCGTATTTTACCGGAATACTTTCTACAGCACAGCCGCAAAACATTATATTGAACTGACTCACGCCAGTCGAAATAGGCGGTCCCATGGTACCGCTGTGCAAAAGTTTCGACATTGTCGACATTCAGTTTTGTATGTAGAAGACAGCACGGCATACGTGCTGAGTATGTTTGTTTTTACAATCACTCCATAGTGAATTGGAACAAGCTGTAACGTGAGTGCCATTCTTTAAGAGAGTGTCGCATGCTATGAAGTTGTTTTCAAGGCTAAACCCAACCCGCTAACGTGGTTTAAAACTTCGCTGCATTAAAGTTCGTCCCCTCTCCCCAGGCCTCCCACACAAACACACGCACCGTTTCTTTTGCTATGAATGGCAACTACGAAGGCGTGCGCAGAATATTTTATCACACGAAAATATATTTTTCCCAAAAAGAGTTTGTCGCCGCAACGCCTCTTGCTCAGAATAACAGAGAGCTGAGCTAGTTGGTAAGTATTCATTCTAAAAAGACAGGGCGGGCAAACAAGGACACAAGAAAGAAGTCAGGACACCACAAACGCCGACTAACAACTGAAGAGACGCACAACGGCTGAAAAGAAAGAAGGCACGAAAACTTATCTGCGCATGCCCATGCAAAAGGCGAACCTATCAATCCGGCACGCGTGGCGGTCTACGTTGAAGATAACTGTTAAGGCATTTGATTTCATCTTTATGCAAGTTAATCGACGGTTGGCTCACGCATGCGTTACCACTATTCTCGATATGCCATGCTTCTATCATCAGGCGCGTTTCTTCATTTCTATGACGGTACAACACTGCGCATTCATCGAATTTTGGCGTGCACTTACAATCTCGACAATGTAAAGATAGATTAGAAGGTGAGCCTCCTGTTAGCGATCTCTTATGTTCCAACAATCTCTGGTTTATGCACCGGCCCGTTTGTCCTACGTAGAAGCGACCGCAGCTGAAAGGGACCTTATACACCACACTCGTACGGCAATCAGTGAATTTGTTGGTGTGTTTTACGAAACAAATATCGGTCCGCTTCTTGTCTTTTACTCGCTCATTCTTCCTCTGCACAGCGGCGCAAATCTTACCTAGCTTATTGGCAGCCGTGAAAACAACATTAACGCCGTATCTACTTCCTACTTTCTTTAGCCTGTGAGACACGCAATGAATGTACGGTATACCTACGACACGTTTCTTCTTATCGCTTTCTGCAACCATGCTCGGACTTAACACAAGAGACTTCTTTAAACGTTCAGCGACCGTGGCCACTGCATCACGAGGATACCCTACATCTAAAAGACGCGTAACCTGTGCGTTAAAGCTATCACTCATTTTGTGCTCACACGACTTGGTGAGGGCTGATTTAAGGCAAGACATGGCGATACCGTTTTTTACAACCTTCGAGTGCTTCGACGAAAAATTTAACAGCGGTTTCGAAGATCTAGGAGAATACTGCCAGCACACGTGATTCTTCTGGAACGTTAAGGAAATGTCTAGAAATTGTATTCCATTATTCTGAGGTACCTCTTTAGTAAAGCGCAGCCCTCCTCCATTTAATTCAAATTTTTCGCTCACCGAAGTTACCACCTTTTCAAAATCCTCACCACTACAAAAGATCAAGTAATCGTCCACATAACGAAAAACCTTAATAACCGAATTACCTAAGGCGCCTTCCAAAGATTGTCAATCTTGCTAAGGTATAAATCACTAAGAACCGGAGCAACCTTAGAACCAATACATATCCCTGATTTCTGCACATACACGCCTTCCTTCCAACCTACAAGCGTCGACTTTAAATACATGGAAAGGATTTCTAGAAATGCCCCGGTAGAAACACCACATTTATCGGTGAAAACCGTCTGGTGCTCTTGTTCGTTAATACATTCATTAACACAATTTAACAACTCCTCATGCGGTAAAGAATAATACAGGTCTTCAATATCCATACTAAAAGCCTTACAACAGCCGGGGTTCTCCTCGGAGAGGAACTGAACTAGTGCCTGAGAATTACGCATACGAAAAGGGTCTGAAAAACTCAAAGAGGTTAAGCAGTTCTGCAAATAACTAGATACAGCGACTTGCCAGGTGCCTTGCTCTGAAACGATTGCTCGAAATGGGATCTCGTTCTTATGTGTTTTGGCTGAAAAAAACAATTCTAAAGTAAGTGATTTAGCCTTCTTGACATTACAAGCTATTCTCTCAAGATTATGTCTTAACAAAAGGTCGACAGCACGTTGCCTGACTACCGATGGCTTAAGTTTTACCGTCCTAAAATTCTTTTCTATGGCTGTTAATGCGTTTTTCTGAGACAAACTGTCCGGCATAATTACAAAATACCCTTCCTTATCTGAAATTACTGGCCTGAGTTTCTTTTCCACACAGTAATTAACCAAAGGCTGGACAGGATCAGAACACTTGAGATGCATATTAGAACCCTTGATGCTAGCAACGCAGTCTGAAATGCAGTGGGAACGCTCTTCTTCAGGAACAAGTCTAGTGATTGTACGCGGCAAACTTAAAACGTCTATTGGTTTCAGGTTCGGCTTAAACAGTATTTAGGACCTAAGGCTAGGGTTTTACAGTGACTATCATCTAAGGCAGCTCCTCCAAGGACTAGCAAGTTATTTTGCGATGAAACAGTAGAAATAATCTTCCTCTTACATGGTTGAAGTTCTCGAAGTTTTACCCTCCATATGAATTCCGCATGCTGGTTAGCTACCCTCATCCAGTCGGCGTACATCTGCTTCTGGCGGCGATCGTCACGCGAAGTCGAACAACGGACCTTGAGGCATTCCTGGTAAAATCTCACTTGACGCCATGATTCCGCGGTCAATATGGCACATATCCTCCTGGCATGTCCGGTAGATGGTTGCAGAAACCCGCACAACAGTTGAACTTCAACTGGGCAAACTCTATTCTTAGAAAACCATGAAAAAGTTCTAGCACGGACCAAGCAAATAGCAATTAAAGAAGCCAAAGAGGCAGGATTGTTCAGATAAGTAGGAGAACACGGAAAAGGGCTCAGAGTACTAGAAATGAAGCTTAGAATAACAGAGAGCTGAGCTAGTTGGTAAGTATTCATTCTAAAAAGACAGGGCGTGCAAACAAGGACACAAGAAAGAAGTCAGGACACCACAAACGCCGACTAACAACTGAAGAGACGCACAACGGCTGAAAAGAAAGAAGGCACGAAAACTTATCTGCGCATGCCCAGTGCACGCCAAAATTCGATGAATGCGCAGTGTTGTACCGTCATAGAAATGAAGAAACGCGCCTGATGATAGAAGCATGGCATATCGAGAATAGTGGTAACGCATGCGTGAGCCAACCGTCGATTAACTTGCATAAAGATGAAATCAAATGCCTTAACAGTTATCTTCAACGTAGACCGCCACGCGTGCCGGATTGATAGGTTCGCCTTTTGCATGGGCATGCGCAGATAAGTTTTCGTGCCTTCTTTCTTTTCAGCCGTTGTGCGTCTCTTCAGTTGTTAGTCGGCGTTTGTGGTGTCCTGACTTCTTTCTTGTGTCCTTGTTTGCACGCCCTGTCTTTTTAGAATGAATACTTACCAACTAGCTCAGCTCTCTGTTATTCTAAGCTTCATTTCTAGTACTCTGAGCCCTTTTCCGTGTTCTCCTACTTATCTGAACAATCCTGCCTCTTTGGCTTCTTTAATTGCTATTTGCTTGGTCCGTGCTAGAACTTTTTCATGGTTTTCTAAGAATAGAGTTTGCCCAGTTGAAGTTCAACTGTTGTGCGGGTTTCTGCAACCATCTACCGGACATGCCAGGAGGATATGTGCCATATTGACCGCGGAATCATGGGGTCAAGTGAGATTTTACCAGGAATGCCTCAAGGTCCGTTGTTCGACTTCGCGTGACGATCGCCGCCAGAAGCAGATGTACGCCGACTGGATGAGGGTAGCTAACCAGCATGCGGAATTCATATGGAGGGTAAAACTTCGAGAACTTCAACCATGTAAGAGGAAGATTATTTCTACTGTTTCATCGCAAAATAACTTGCTAGTCCTTGGAGGAGCTGCCTTAGATGATAGTCACTGTAAAACCCTAGCCTTAGGTCCTAAATACTGTTTTAAGCCGAACCTGAAACCAATAGACGTTTTAAGTTTGCCGCGTACAATCACTAGACTTGTTCCTGAAGAAGAGCGTTCCCACTGCATTTCAGACTGCGTTGCTAGCATCAAGGGTTCTAATATGCATCTCAAGTGTTCTGATCCTGTCCAGCCTTTGGTTAATTACTGTGTGGAAAAGAAACTCAGGCCAGTAATTTCAGATAAGGAAGGGTATTTTGTAATTATGCCGGACAGTTTGTTCTCAGAAAAAGCATTAACAGCCATAGAAAAGAATTTTAGGACGGTAAAACTTAAGCCATCGGTAGTCAGGCAACGTGCTGTCGACCTTTTGTTAAGACATAATCTTGAGAGAATAGCTTGTAATGTCAAGAAGGCTAAATCACTTACTTTAGAATTGTTTTTTTCAGCCAAAACACATAAGAACGAGATCCCATTTCGAGCAATCGTTTCAGAGCAAGGCACCTGGCAAGTCGCTGTATCTAGTTATTTGCAGAACTGCTTAACCTCTTTGAGTTTTTCAGACCCTTTTCGTATGCGTAATTCTCAGGCACTAGTTCAGTTCCTCTCCGAGGAGAACCCCGGCTGTTGTAAGGCTTTTAGTATGGATATTGAAGACCTGTATTATTCTTTACCGCATGAGGAGTTGTTAAATTGTGTTAATGAATGTATTAACGAACAAGAGCACCAGACGGTTTTCACCGATAAATGTGGTGTTTCTACCGGGGCATTTCTAGAAATCCTTTCCATGTATTTAAAGTCGACGCTTGTAGGTTGGAAGGAAGGCGTGTATGTGCAGAAATCAGGGATATGTATTGGTTCTAAGGTTGCTCCGGTTCTTAGTGATTTATACCTTAGCAAGATTGACAATCTTTTGGAAGGCGCCTTAGGTAATTCGGTTATTAAGGTTTTTCGTTATGTGGACGATTACTTGATCTTTTGTAGTGGTGAGGATTTTGAAAAGGTGGTAACTTCGGTGAGCGAAAAATTTGAATTAAATGGAGGAGGGCTGCGCTTTACTAAAGAGGTACCTCAGAATAATGGAATACAATTTCTAGACATTTCCTTAACGTTCCAGAAGAATCACGTGTGCTGGCAGTATTCTCCTAGATCTTCGAAAACCGCTGTTAAATTTTTCGTCGAAGCACTCGAAGGTTGTAAAAAACGGTATCGCCATGTCTTGCCTTAAATCAGCCCTCACCAAGTCGTGTGAGCACAAAATGAGTGATAGCTTTAACGCACAGGTTACGCGTCTTTTAGATGTAGGGTATCCTCGTGATGCAGTGGCCACGGTCGCTGAACGTTTAAAGAAGTCTATTGTGTTAAGTCCGAGCATGGTTGCAGAAAGCGATAAGAAGAAACGTGTCGTAGGTATACCGTACATTCATTGCGTGTCTCACAGGCTAAAGAAAGAAGGAAGTAGATACGGCGTTAATGTTGTTTTCACGGCTGCCAATAAGCTAGGTAAGATTTGCGCCGCTGTGCAGAGGAAGAATGAGCGAGTAAAAGACAAGAAGCGGACCGATATTTGTTTCGTAAAACACACCAACAAATTCACTGATTGCCGTACGAGTGTGGTGTATAAGGTCCCTTTCAGCTGCGGTCGCTTCTACGTAGGACAAACGGGCCGGTGCATAAACCAGAGATTGTTGGAACATAAGAGATCGCTAACAGGAGGCTCACCTTCTAATCTATCTTTACATTGTCGAGATTGTAAGTGCACGCCAAAATTCGATGAATGCGCAGTGTTGTACCGTCATAGAAATGAAGAAACGCGCCTGATGATAGAAGCATGGCATATCGAGAATAGTGGTAACGCATGCGTGAGCCAACCGTCGATTAACTTGCATAAAGATGAAATCAAATGCCTTAACAGTTATCTTCAACGTAGACCGCCACGCGTGCCGGATTGATAGGTTCGCCTTTTGCATGGGCATGCGCAGATAAGTTTTCGTGCCTTCTTTCTTTTCAGCCGTTGTGCGTCTCTTCAGTTGTTAGTCGGCGTTTGTGGTGTCCTGACTTCTTTCTTGTGTCCTTGTTTGCACGCCCTGTCTTTTTAGAATGAATGCCTCTTGCTCCCAGTTTAGCTGAAAACAGAATACTGAGAACGGCACAGCACTTCTTCCAAGGCTGCTGCACAACGAAACCAGTAACAAGGGACTACGTAATTTAATATGCCACACTGAAACGTTCAATTTACTTGTCCGATGTGGAGCGATAAGTCCTACTTGTAATCTGCGAAAGTTTTAAAGTTCTTTACCACTTCTCCTGCACTACTTGTTAGATGATAAATGCTGCTGCGATCTTCAAATAAACATCTTTTTGTGCCCAGCTGTCGCTGTCGAAACTGTGGGCGCTTGGGAATACTGTAGAAACTGTGAAGAGAACAAAGACAGCGTGAAGAACACGAGCATTGACGTTTTGTAGTCAGGTTTTTATTGCGAGCCAACGGGTATTTCGCTGACCACGGTTGGCTGTTGTTGTGTTCTCGTCAGAATAAGACCTTCTACACGAGACAGCAGTTACGCAACAAATAGATTTATCGCAATTAGTACTATCTCTGCAGGGTCGCCGGAGGCAGGCTCTGTTTTCTACGGAACTACAAAAGTAATCAGCGAGCACTGCATCCATGTACACGACAGCAATGATATTTCGCAGTGAATACGCCATGAAGCCATCGCAGACGCACCATGAGGCCATCATTATATTACAACTCGATGCTTCGGAGGACTTCTCTTTATGGCTTTAATGCGTCTGGTTAGTCATTTTCGCGCGATGTAGGCCAATCCTGGAAACTGTGACGCAACCAAGTTGCGTAAGAAATTCGCACATATTTTAAAAATGAATGAGAGGTTTGTCTTTTCTACCAAACTAACCTCGGGCGCATTTATTGACCTGCGCGTAAAGTAAATTCCACAAAAACCGCGAATGGCGACTAGTAGGAAAATTTGTTTGTTCTTATCTGGATTCACCAAAAAGTGCCTGTGACTAACCCACGTGTTACCTCAAACGAAAGCGTACACCTTCTAGGTCCGGCATACCCAGACACCAGAGCGCACAGCACTAAGTTTCCCTTCAGCCATCTCTCTCCTCACATCTGCAGATTCTCTCTGTTACATCAACGGGGGGGGGGGGGGGGGGGGGACATTTGCTCTTTTGGACACGCGATTTTTGGACACGGATTTGAACACGCAGACAATGACGCACGCAAGATAGTAGACAGAACTGCGCTCGTGAGAGGAAAATATCTAGTGCATTTTTTTTTATTTTCCGGTTTTCTGATGTCGTTTTTGGCCCTCTTCGCCAAAGCTCAAAGTTTCGAAAGACGAGGAATTCATTGCGTGACATCCACTTTCCACTTACATCTCGAATGGGATTTATTATTCTTGCTGTTATTTCTAGGAGCGTGTGTTGGTAAGACATATTATGTAAACTTAAACTGCGCTTGGGACGAGACACCAGAGTAGAAGCAGTTCTGCGTTCGTCCTGTTTGCTTCTGCTTTGGTGCCTCGTCCCAAATGCAGTTTAAGTTTACATAATTTGCTGTTACTTCAAAGATTGCGGTGCGGAGTTGAAACTTCATTGTGAGATCACTTCCCCTGAGCATAACTGCGAGGTTTGGAGAACTTTCTACCACCAGAGCATCTTGTAATATGGGTGTTAATTGCACATTTCTTTTTATTTACCTGACCAATCCCCATTCCTCGAACCAATGCGGCGAGTTAAAAGGAAGGTAGTCGTGACTTCTTTACAAACTTCAAGTGGCTCATAATGCGTTCTAGCCATGTAACTTTTTTATAGTTTATTTTTTTATATATGAAGGTCCAAATCATTGTTCTTCAATTGGTAAATAAATGCTTCTGAACTGTTCATATTGTAAAGTGTTTTGTGCGGCGCAGAGATAGCTTCTTTACCTGAAAAAACCAGCACTACGCGGAGACCAACAACACAGGACAAATGCGATTCGCGCAACCATGAATTATGCTGTGTACTGAGTCGTCATACATTTCTCTGGTCATTAGCGAAATTAACCGAACTTCTATTACATTATCTTCGGGAGCGATGCACTTAGCGCGTCAAGGAAGGAAGGAATACAAAAGGGACAAGGCAGGGAGGTTAACCAGACAGCAGTCCGGTTGGCTACCCTACGCCGGGGGAAAGGGAAGAGGAGTGGAAAGATGGGAGAGACAAGATGCAAAAAGGACGTACGAGCCAAACATTTTTATCAAGACATGGCAAGATCTTTTTTCATAAGGGAATTGTGCGCGTGATAAGATTTTCTGAGTAGAGGCATTTTCATTGCTGCGTAATTTCTTAGAGAAGATGGCTGACCAGTGGCAAATCCGTGGGTGCAGCATGCAAACCGCGGTACAAAGTTTTTCTTTCGAGTTAAGCGGACGTTTAAAATTCGGCCTTGAAAGGCATCATAAGTGCCGTCCTTGAGCTACAATAGTGGAAGCGGTGTGCACTACGCGCCCGAGAAATAAAAAATAGAGACGTACAGGAAAAACGTCATGAAAAGATAGAAAAAGACAAAAACATAGACAGAGAGCATAGAGTTTCTTACAATAATACCTAGAGGAGAATCTAGCGCTAGTGTCTACGCGGGCTCCTTGAGCGCCGCTTCAACCACCATGGGAATGATGGGAAGTACAGGCTTCGGATTTGCTTCGGATGGATTAGGTTGTTGAGATTCGCGACGCTTGTTTGCGAGTGTAAAACAAAGCGATATGAAGTTATCTGGAATTAAAACTAGCTTCATTTCTTTGTACGTAAAATTTATTGCAAGAAGTTTGCGTGACCGTGAGATGGAACTGAAACCTGGACAAATTCAACCACAAGGGTATGCATTGCTCTGCAATTGTGTTGTAGATTTGGCAGCACAATATAGTGAATTATTTCCTTTACAACACTTAAAACAAACGCGCCTGTCTTCCCCTCGAAAGTGCGCATTATCTATTTATGGAAATAACAGTACCGTATTGAGAGGAAAGCACTTAACGTATCATCTGCTGCGATGCCAGATGCGTCTGTTCAAGTGGCCTACCCCTAACGCATCTCTCGTTTTGTTGTGAAGTCGAGTCAGAGGAGCGTGACGGTGCGTCTACTTAGCTTCGCCGTCGTTTTGCAGTCGATTTGAAAGAGTTTTGACAAGTAGCGCTTATAATAAAACGTGAAGTCTATGCAATTGCCTGCACTGACATGGGACGCTACATCAATGCGCAGCGGTGAGTGCACGACGCTTTGCTAAAACTGTCATATACAACCTGTAAAGCTGCAGCGTGGCAGCAAACCCAGAAACCTAGTGGTCTTCAGCTCTTTGAACAACAAAAGCACTGCTTGAGTGCTTTGCAACGCACCCCACTGTCCACGCCTCGCAAAGAACGAAACTGAAACTGTAAAAAAAGATCCATAAACAGTTCGCTAGCTAATGCTATCCAATCCGAAGCCTGTATTTCGCATCATTCCCATGGTGGTTGAACAATCGCAGCGCCAGTTTCCTCTCTAGGGTATTGTATGAAACTGTATGACAGAGAGAGAAATAGATAGAAACAGACACAAAAAAGAGTTAGAAAAAACAGAGAGCAAGACAGAAAGAGAAACAAAGAAAGAGAATCAATGAAAAAAAGAGCGAAAGATAGAAAGAAAGAGGAAGCGACAAATCGAGACAGAGAAAGAAAGGGAAGAAATAGAAACAAAGCTAGAAAGAGCGAGAAAGAGATAGAAAGAAATAGACAAAGAGAGAAAGAAAGAAATAGGTATGAACAGACACAAAATGGGATAGAAAAAACACAGAGAAAGGGAGAAAGAGAAAGAAAGAGAAATAATAAATAGCAAAAATGAAGGCCGCCCATCTCCGCAATTCCTTCAGGCCTGACACCACTAGTGCGAAGCTGCGTTAATTTTTTTATTAAAGAAGTGGCAACCGAAATAGAAAAACCACTTACTGCATCCCCATACTCTAATTATATCTATATTTTAACAAACGTCATCAAAATTAGACGCAATTGTGGTCCGTAATTTCAATGCTCATCTATTCAAGTTATCCATGTATTTAGATAGCAGCCGCCAGTTAAATAAGCTGATGCGACTGGAGACGGACGTAGCAGTTGACCAGGGGCGTAGCCAGGGGGGTTCAACCCCCCCCCCCCCCCCGAAATTTTTCAATTTTGCTTGCGCACACATACAAACGCACGCACGAACATACATAAAGTATGGTTGAACCCCCCCCCCCCCCCGAAAAAAAATTCTGGCTACGCCCCTGCAGTTGACTATCACTCTTTGAATTGTCGCGTTATATTGAATGCTACTCAAAGATCCGTATTGTAAGGACTTTGCTATCTCAGTTAAGTTTTCATGATGCTTTATCCAGGTAAGTGCGGCATATAATAACAGTAATAATCGTTGGGGTTTTACGTACCAAAACCACGGTATGATTATGAGAGGCGCCGTAGTAGAGGGTTCCGAAAATTTTGACCATCTGGTGTTCTTTAACGTGCACCTAAATTTATAAGTACAGGGGCCTCAAGCATTTTCACCTCCACCGAAAATGCGACAGCCGCGGCCGGGACTCCTGCCCGCGACCTTCGCGTCAGCAGTCGAGCGCCATAACCACTATACCACCGTGGCGGGTTGAGTGTGACACACACTATTAATAACTTTCTGATGTTTTTTGATGATATTTCACACATGTATATCGTAGGCATGAGAACGAAAAAAAACTCATTTCCTCTATTGCACGATTTCATAATCGACAAATAACTGATGAGGTTCGGTTATGATCTTGATGTGACGCCAACAGTGCAACTTCGGTTATAGGAGCGGCCGTAGCCTCGATATACAAGCCACTGAACTAGACGCGCAACTTTATACTTTCCGCAACGTGACGCGACTGCATATACACATCTCCCTAACTCGCCATCGTCCTTTATCGCTCATTTTTTAACAGCGGAATTGTTTAGGCTTGGCAAAACTCCGGAATCGTCCGCACAAAGCTGGGTGGGTATGCGCCACAGAATGAGGGGGAAGGAAAGGATTAGGGGAGAGGATAAAGCCTTGCATAGCCTTGTGTAGTATAGTATAGACCTCATGCAAAATCTGCTGCCATCTAGCGCCCGCAGTGTGAATTCACACCGTGCTGGAGGCTAAGTGCGCTCCGCATGTGTAAACACGGAGCGTACGTATCAACGTGTGGCTGCTGATAGGAACGGCAGTGCTGATATATTTTCGTATGCCGTGTTGCTCAGGTGGAGGAAATCGGGATGCTGATAAAAGGTTTGCGGGAAACTAACCTCCATGTTAATACATTTCCTCGCGGCCGACGAGAAGCAGCAGATCGTTCCGTTTCTCCGGCCACTGCTTACGACTAATGCCGTGTTTACGTTCGTCGTTATTCACTGTGTGAGAGCATTGGCGCTCCTCAGAGAACATTGTTTCGTGTCATGCCGGAACGAAACAGTTTTCGCGCCGTGCGCTTGCAGGCGGAGGCAAACTGGCTTCGTGTACGAGCTTCAAAGCTGCATCGCGGGAATTTGCGCATGCCTGCATTAATTCCTGCTGACGTCATTACTTTGTTTATTACATTACAATAACAATTACATGTTAGACAGGCAGCTCGTGCGCGTCATTCTATTCTCGGCGAACGGCCCGATTGTGCTGGAGCGTGTTATTTGTAGTTTGTTTTCGACAGTGGAGTTTGAAAAGTTAACGTTTGGTGGAATGTTATACACGCGTATTGCTTCACTATGCGTGTTTTTCAAGAATTTCCTGTGCTATCACTGCCAAATTCAGAGGGAACATAACTTTTCAGTGGCTTCCAGCCCACTGCGGCATCGACGGCAACGAACATGCCGATAATTCTACAAGGAATGCTCATGAAAGTGGCATTCAGGAAGCCGTTCCATTATCACGAACTGACGCAGCATCAAAGAATCACTCGCTCGCACGTGACCTAACGCATTCAATGTGGAATACGTCCGGTTTTCGGCATACCCGCCTTCCCAGTCTGGATCCGTGATTTCAAGTTCAAATTCCATTCGGACTATCCCGATCAGAAACAACAGTCCGCTGAGGCCTGTGGCATGGAGTGTCCTTGACGAACAGCTTTGCTTACCGAATCGGAATGGCAGACAGTACTGCCTGTGGTCACTGTTGCAGCAAGGAAACCATTGCGCACGCCCTGTGTCATTCTCCTCACAACAGCTCCTAGAGGTTCGACCGTGGGTGCTCTATTGCGCGTTACGCGCTGTAGTTTCGCAAGCGTTCAGTCGGCGAGGAAAAACTGTCTTGGTGCATTGTGTTGAAATTGTAAGGCGCAAGTAGACACGCGAATGTTATTGGTTGCGAATGTTGTGACCGCGAATATTATTGGTATATCATGGTATTTGCGAGCAGGTGTCGGCAGGACTTTCCATAAAATACCAGCTCCTCGACACCTATTTCTTGGAGCAACTAACACTTTTCATGTTTACGATTCACGTGGGTGAGAGGCGTAATTTTTTTACATTTTAATCGTACAGTAATTCTATACATAACTTACGCCGTTGACTACACCAGCGAAATATTTAATGTTTGACAAAATTAAATAGCGGACAGCGTTTTATTTACAATTAATCCACAATACATCAGGACGTAGGCTGCCCCTTAGGAAATATGCTTTGAAATGGGTCAACAGCACTCTCTTAAGATCATCGGTGCGCCTAGTCGTGTCGCGCGATAAAGCCTCTTTCCAAACATCCTTCACTACACGTAGCATATTCGGATGGCTAAAACGCTTTATTCGCTACAATGAAAACAGAGAGAGAACATTTATAACTTAGCGCATAGCTTTATTCTGAACAACGGCTGGCCTATACGTGTGACTCGGTGACAAACTTGCGCTGTGTGTCAGCGCTGTGTGTGTGTGTTCCTTCTTAATTGTTTTGTTTAAACTTGCACCTTCATTCTCGTTTTGAGGCAGTTCTTTACACGTACTAACTGTGAACGCAGTGACTACGAAATGGTAGTAACGTGCACAGGACCTTACATACCCGTCTAACATTTTTCTGCCCCGATTCATTATTATCAAAGCAGATACAAGCAAAAGTTATAGCAGCGACAGCAATACGAATCGGACACATGCCTCCAACATGACGCCGTATGGTAGCTTCGTCAAACCTCCGACAGATGGCCGCAATTTTGCGTAAGGTAATAGCGAGGGTGGAGAAATGGAAGTGATGGTAAGGAGGAGTGTGGTTCTGTTGAGGAAGAGGTGAGAGGGTAATGCATAGCATAACCATGTATAGTATAGTATAGCAAGAGGTGGGAAAGGGTAGTGAGGCTGTGCAGGAATGATGGATGGGCGAGGAGGACGGCAGTGAGGAGAGGGTAAAACATAGCATAGTCATTCATACTATAGTTTAGCAAGGGGGTGCGAAAGGGATGTACGGGTGAGAAGGAGGGTAACGAGGAGAAAGAGGGTAAAGCGTAGTACAGCCATGTATAGCATAATATAGCAAGGGGGTAAGATACGTAATAGTAAGGAGGAGTGATGCGAGGGTGAGGAGATGACAAAGGAGAATGGGAAGGCCACCAGCTCCTTTTTTTGCTCATTCTTCGCACCACTAGTGCCTAGGAGCCCCACATATTTTCCCTTTCTCTATTCCCCGGTGAGGAGCCGGAGGCTGGCGGAAACCATCGCTCAGGCCGGGCTCTCTGAATTTTTATAAATAAATAAATCTCTATGTTCTGAAGATCTATACCTCACCCTGAAGCTGACAACATAACTATCTGGGACGGCACTTCGTTGTGTAACTAAGCTCAGAAAATGCAGTGCTAATGAAAATGAAACGCACTAAACTGGCTGAATTCTATATCTGTTCAGTTAACGACAACTCTCCAATATTTTGCTTGCAGGCCCAAGTACTTGAATGTAGACACCGCTGAAAAACTTCCCTGGCAAACACATATCGATTCCATCATGAATAATGCTAACAGAAAATTCCATTTTATTCCCGGTGACCTCAAGCTTGTTTTCACGCTACTAAAACTACAGCTCTCTAAACGCGTCTTGTGTCTTGGGCTTGAACACCAACTGTCTTAGTTGCTTGTTACGTTAAATCGAATCTTCTAGGTCTATTGAAGCGAATTACCTCCGATGTACCCGTATTTCACAAATTATATAACTGTTAAAGTGGCCTTACCAGTTGCTGCGAATGCCCATTTTTCGTTTATGAGTTTTTCTACTTAATGTGTTTTTCGTATGGCTAGCTAAATCTCCCCACCACTTATGGAAAGAGGAAGAATAGATCAGTCTAGTCGGTGCTGAGAGGAAACTGAAATGAAAATGCACAGGCAAAAACGAAGGGTGGGGAATTTTCAGAACGAGTGCTAGGCACAAATGGAGGTTTGGTACTGGGGTAGAAAGGGAAAACAGCTGAGGCTCCTGGTGTTGGGCTCTTTCTGGTAATGAAGATTAACCCCAAACTTGATCTCCCTTTGAGCTTATATATCGTTTCAAGAGAAGACCTGAGATGACTTATTCAGTCAGGTGCCGCAGTCCCGACAAACAAGAGTGTGTTTGTTGCTGCGTTTTGACAGTTGAGTTTTCTGCAGAAATACTCTGCAATAGAGGCCGCCCGGAACGGCTAGCTGACTAAAGCACAAAAATTCCTTCCTCGCACCTTTATATGTCAAGGCCAAGTTATCTCGGCAACCAAAAAAGAGAGAACATCACCCATATGCATCATCCTCTACACGGACGGATCATCTTCCCGACGGAGTAGAATTCCGCTGAAGCTGACCTTAAAAGAAAACAAACATTCGGTACAATTCCATTGGAGCAAGTCTGCAAGAACTCACTGTAAAGCAGCAAGTAAGACTGCGTGAAATGCAGGCACAGCAAAAGAGTGAACTCCGAAGAATCCAAGTTTTACGCATAGGAGGTCACCGTGTGCACACAGTGCTCTTCGCGGCTCACGTTAAGCTGATCTGGCTTGTTCTTGGAATTTTGCCGTAGCTCGACAAAGTGCTGCCCGCGAAGACGTTTTTGCGTGCTAAACACGCAGAGCGCGAGGCTACGCGAAAGAAACGACGTGTCTCGAATGCGCTTTAGACGTAACCCTGGGGCTACGAAGACGCATGACCTTTACGAAGCTTTTTTTTTTATTTTTCATACAAGCTTAGAAGGTGCGGCGAGTGAGGAATCTTAGCGGGCTGACTAACAAAAACAAGGCGGTAAAAATAATGTGATCAGTACACGGTTAACGTGTCAGTTGCTGCATGTGAATGACGTCAGTGCTGATGACGTCTGTGCAGGTGTACACTCTGGAGGATTGTCGGGACACATCCCGTGGCACTAGAAGTCGAGAACGTAGTGTAGTGTGTGGACGTTTTATATCAGGGGCTCAGTAATACGCAGTGTTGGTAACACATGTAACGCGGTTACCGGTAACGTCTTCCTTTTTTCGGAAATTTAGTAACACTCTCGTTACTAATACGGAACTGTAACGGGTAACGTACTTACGTTATCTTTTTGGAGTAACGTGAGGGGTCACGTAAATAGTTTCTTTTTATCCCAATAATCCCGGGAGTATTACACAAGACTCCTTCGTCTCGAAGGCGCCTCGTTCCCAGAGTTATTCTTTTGTCGCAGCAGTGGACTGCTGTGGGCCTGCCAGGCGCTGATAAAAAGATTATCATCTAATGCTTACATCGACCACCTATTTACTGTAAGGACGTATTTACCAAGACGCCAGGCAAGCTGTCGAATGACAGCTTTTAAATAGAGATGTTGCTTAAGTTCTTCTAGTTGCACTTGTCAGAATGTCGTCCCTGCAATACAATAGCACTGTTTATCAATCTTGTTTTCAAGATACCATTCCCTTCTATCTATCTGCAACCGATGGTACACGTTTCTGGTTGTTGAATGCCTGAGCGAGCGGCACTGACCATGAAAGCCTTTACATAAGCACTCACAATTTTTGCGGCAATTATACAGGTTAAGGGTGCAAAAAATATTTATGTTGCAAACCTTTTCTCAGCAACTATGCAACTTAAGCATTTGTTTATTGCGACAGAATCTCCGAGTATGCTTTGTTCCTAGAAGTAAGCCGTCAGAATTGCTGTAAGTTTGTTGAGAGATCACTGATGTTTTCTTTCTGGAGAGCGTTGTTGATGAAGTCTCATTTTGTGTTTGACGTTACCTTGAGAAATGGTTTTACCATGTGCCACAAAGTTATATAAACCATCACATGCAAGTGTAGAGTTAAGTTTAGGCCACTGTAATATTGCTAAAGTCCGGCGCATGTGTCAGTTATTCTCGTCGTATCAGTATTTCCGCTGAAATTATTGTTTCGGCTAAAAGAGTTATGTGAAATATGAGTACGAGCTTATTTAAATTGTTATTTTGGGTTCCTGCAGTGGAGGCACACTGAACAAAATTCCTGAAAATGGACTAATGGCAGAAATAACGTACGGTACTTCTTTCGGTAATGGTAAAGGTAACGCGTTACTTTTTTTGTTAGCGTAACGAGTAACGTATTTAATTTATTTCTTTCGGTAAAACCTACAACACTCGTAAGACAGAAGTAACTTGATGTGGACGCAAACCCCAAATAAACTGAACCGCGGAAATATAAGCGATACTTTTGTGTGCTCGCATCATGTCTTCGCGTGAATGATGAAGGGAGTATACATCTACGCTTTCTCGACGAGATAAAATATCCACGGCGACTTCACGTCGCTCAACTGACGACATCCGTTATCTACCGGCGTGACAACACAACTTCAACATGAAAGAGTTTGCATCTCCCGCTGCTATTGCAATCGAGGTTGCAGGGGAAATGCGAATTTATGAGAGACACGTGTGTGTCTGAAAAATCACGTGTAACCACGTTGTGGGGTGCGCTTGAAACTAGGGTGCCTTTACTAGAAGTGAAACTTGGGTGAGTCGGGGGTAACTCATCACTGACATGCTATAGCGTTACTCAGACGACGACATAGGAAAGAAGGTCGTGACATGGGATCTGCCATTTTTTCTTTCCTTGCCTGTTTATTGCTGTAGCTTGTCCCGGAGGGTCTTCTCTTTCCTTTCGCCAGTGAACCTGCGTCCGCCGCAAGGTTTAACTGCTTCAAACTTGAACCACTTGACAAATGCCATAAGATCTGCGGTGCTGTGTAACACAGGGCGAGGGTATTTTTTTATGTTGCTTATCCTTCTGTCTCGCACCCGCACACAATAGGTATGCTGCAGCGATCTTGCCATTCATGTTTTATGGCACACATTCATGACCAAAGGGACGTATTTCGCAACGTTTTCCCAAATTCAACATTGGCAGCGCTCGCAGCCCGCTGTAAGGGAATGCTGTCCAAAACGCCATTAGCTGATCTAAAAGCTTAAACCTAGTACGCAGATAACGTCGCTTCTCTGTTGTGAGCGTTTAAAGAGATGTACATTTTGCTGATCGCACAAGCGACACGGCGGGGAGTGCCTCCTGGTTATGATCTTTAGAGTGGACACTCAAACAGGCTGCGCGTGGACACCACCACCCAAGGATTGAAAGGGAACGTGCTGTCTTGTGTAGGTCTTCGTGCTACTCTGTCCGCGCTTAATAAACTACGCTATGAGGATAACCCTCCAGTCTTAAGTTATGACCAACTTATACAGAATGCCGACACCGTACTGACTGCCACGTATGTGCTTGTATAATTGGAGATGACAAAAAAACCTGTGATTTAGAGAATAAAGAGTAAGCAGTCCTGGTATGACTTTTTGAGTGTATTTTATTACGCAGAACATCAGAAAACGTTCATGAAGTTGCACAAACATTGTTGCTTGCAGCAGAGTCAGTACGCTGATACGGTCAAAACAACACGCGTTTTTTTAGGAGTCTTAGCGTGCAACTGACCCTTCGCAGAAGGATAACAGGCGCTGAAAGCATGTTTCGACGAAGTATTGAGATGGCTGTGGGATATTTTTACTCCATACAAGTACGGGGCGTACGTACTTTCATTCGCGTGGCAAAACACAACGTTGAAGTAACGCATTTCGTACACCAACAATGAGTTGGAATGAAAGTAGAGGTGTTGCTCTTATGGTCCGCCGAAACAACCGAGGGGGGGGGGGGGGGCTCTTCGGATCCAAGAACCGGGATGTCCATAGATGTCACAACGCACTTGTCGTAAGGCTTGTCCGGCTGCGCGTAAACACCGTGATGCAGTTCGTCCAAGCACGCGCACGCGCGTATACCATTGACATTTCACACATTCCGCGTTTTAGAGCATGGTCTGCTGATGGTTGGGCGAAGCACCCGGGCTTCTACCGTCAGGTGAGTGCCTTGGCATAAACTGAAAAGAAAAGGAAAAGCTGACTCGGAGCCGATTTTTGCATATAAACAAAGCAAGCAGTAATCCGAAAATGAAGTTATGTGGGTAGATTCCGAAGGTAGCAGCTCTAACATAACATAAGTGAAGGACCCTTCTCTAAAATATAGCCCTCTCGGTCAAAGCGGTACCGCAGTCTTCGGTATTTGCCGCAAATCCGATCTGCCTGTTCTTATCTAGCAACTACGTCGATCGTTAACGAAATGCGATTGTACACTTCCTGGAATGTGGATTTACCGCAAAGTTATGTCCTAGGTGAAGCTGTTTTATGGTTAGGAGTGAGTTAGATTTGGTAACACGACACATAATATGCATCAGCGTTATTGTCGCCGACAAATAATTATGATACAATGTGATTCTCACCAGAAGGGCAGCCCCAATGCCGAGAGGAACTTGTTGTAATCTTTGATTGATGTAACACGTGATCAGCTAGAGCATTGCTTGTTTTTAATACACACAATGAGTGTGCGGCTGCTGTCATCATCTTCCCTAAAGAAGTCATCATATTTATGACTGCACAAACGCCGACTGAAATCCCCGCTTTTTACTGAGAAGCTTTCTCTTCCTATCTCTCTCTCTCTCTCTGCCTCATTGATGGCTAACAGTTGACTCTGAGGTTTATACCAAAAGAGGATCTCAAAACAATCAGTGCGCAAGCAGTGACAGAGCACCTGAATATTTTGGACTTGTCAACAGAGTTACTTGTCCATGAGAAATAAATAACGGAGGCTGTCGCGCGATTTTAAGGCATGATGCAGCCATTACCTTTTATTTGCTGAATCATGTCATACCTTGTAAGCGATGCTGTGTTGTCTGAGTTTTCTTCGTAAGTCAATGGCAGGTAATAATCGCATGCTCGACACTTACGTCAATGCAAGAAATCATACATGTATGGAAACCATGCACATTCCGAAGTGATATAAACATTGAAAATATATGTCATGCAGGGAGCACACAAGAGATGCAAAAGCAAGATCAGATACGCAAATAGTGCTGTGACATACCTTGCGAAATAACTCGTATTCAAAAATAAAATAATCAACATTAATTAACATATTTCACCCTAAAAATAAAAGCTACAAGAAAAATGGCATAAGTGCATGAGATATCACGCCAACTAGATGGGTGACGTTAGGATGGGAATGATGAGCGGAATACGCAGTAAGCCTTCAGTAGACACGTCCAAAACAGATGGTAATTGCAGGTAACTCTGCAAGAAACTTATGGCGTAGTATAGGTGTGCATCATAGAATAAAGCATGGCTACACTACAAATCTCAATTAGGGTAATCCTGCACTGAAATTCTGGTCTCAATATTTAAGCATGTGTGTTTGCACGTACTGGCACATGTCCGTCTCTTGAAGAAAACAGCGACGCTGATAGCGTAAAATGTAACAATTATGGGAAGAAATTTCCTAGATTCCTTTCTCTTGCGTGCTTATGCTGTCACAAAAATGTCGGATGCCAACTGTTGAAACATGAGCTCTTGAAGCTGTGCGTTATTGAAATCTACCAGTAGAAAAGGAAGTGCATAAAAACTACTACTTCTAACGCTATGCTCTATATTATAAAGTAATATGACTTCATGTTGAGCGCTTGTTGCAAAAGAGAGTCGCCTCACATGAATGCGGAGGACCTGGCGCTGATGGCGGCGAAAGTTTGGAGCGCAAGCTGTGATAACGGCGCTGTAAGAAGAAGCATAACAATTAAAATGAAATTAAAGTAACGCATAACAGCACGTTCAGTATAGTAATTGTTTATGTGAACAGCTACTTAGTCATGCGACCTAAACGAACGAATAATAAATAGCCATTTTACGTGACCCTTACGATTCCTCTTCATGGGCGGTCGAAGAATCTATTTTAAATTTATCAATTACTTGATGGTCCAACATACTTACCTAATTTGGTCTCACTAAATATCGCCTGTTAAAAAATTTTGCTAACGGCCGGCAGGCGTTCAAACAGTCACATAATTAATGTTTAAACATTTTTTCGGGTTGCAGCACAAATGAGCGAGATATGAATTTCCCTGAAGTTTTTCTCTGCCTGCGTTTAGGTGAGCACAGGTAGCCCAAGTGATCTCACAGATTGAACAAAACTTGACTCTTTGACGACTTCTTCGTAAAATCATCCAAAAAGACGCATATGATAAGATGACGCCACAACAATGAGGTCTTGCATGACCTATACAATGCAACGGTACTGCAGTGTTTACATATTCGGTATAGAGCACTGCACGGGCCGTGATTTTGGGCCCGGAACTCGTTCAAGTTTACCCGCCCGAGCCCGGCCCGGTGATTCAATACGCGGCCCGAGCCCGGCCCGAACCCGAGAAAAAATTTCGCCTACCCGGTCCGGCCGGCCCGACGGCAGATCAGGCCCGACAGAGACCCGAGCCAATATTATAGGTGGTGTTGCCAGAACATAGAATCTACAGCAAAGTGTTTTAAGTAGCAAATATGTACGCATTGTTGGCGAATATTTCGCTAACTATTCTACTTTAACCTACGGTAATTTCGTGTAAAAAGGGGCTCACGGAGGAAAGAGTTGAGTGGACATACTGGGTACAATGAACGTCTGTTCGGCAATGGTATGCTATAACTTTTTTTCTTTTTTTGCTAATGCAATGGGGATCATCAAGAGCGTTTTGTAGCAGATATTGCAGCAAGGAAAGTGATTTGGAGCATGAGTTCAGTTTCGATAGGAAATGCAATAAAAACAGAGGAGACAGAGAACACAACGCTCTCATTGCGCTCTTCACTGAAACTTAAAACATGCTCTAACGACAAAGCCAATCGTGTGCCGTTCTGGATATGTAACACGTCTTCAGCATGATAGTACCTTGCCACAGCAAGACGGAGAAAGAAAGGCAAGTTTATTACCTTGCTGTATGTACACTAACCTAGATAAAAATTATAACGAACCGTGTGCACCACGTGTACTTTTAGAAATACGTATAGGCAACCGAAAGGACTAAAAATGTATTTCTGGTAGCATTCTTTTCATATATCATATATGTCACCACGGCTACTATATACAGTCCATAAGTCTTTTGTGGCATATTTTATAGTTTATTTCTTCACGTGTTATTGTGCAAAAATTAAAATTATCTAGAGATTCCGGCTTTAAGCACGCCATACACCGTTGTATTACATATCCTGCCACGCTAAAGTTTCTCGCACTGCCGCGCTAGCCGCAGGGGTGCACATCTGCCTTGCGAAATGTGAAGGCGTCGGCAGTCGTTGTTCTTAACTTCCACCAATGGAGCAAATTCAGGATGTTTTTGTGGACCTCTGCAGAATGAATGTAGCTGTGCAGCTTATTTCATTTCTATCGTTCCCGAACGTCGTGACACTCTTCAGTATCACCTATAAAACTCCTTTTTGAGGGCTTCTGCTTGCAGTTTTCAGCAGCGTATGGTATGCACGGCTTGCACCGCGCTCTTTTTTTCTTCCGTATCATAATGCTTTATGCCTTCCTAACGATGTTGTACTGGTAGAAGGTGACCACTGCACTACGCGGGTAGGACTGGCAGGAGGTGGACGAAGCGATTTCGATTTATTTTTGGTGTTCGTTATAGTTTGGTAATAAAGGCGCGAATAAGCTTGTCGACGCTTATTCATTGAATGCCTATGGTTCGAGGTAAAGGGACATCACACGGCACGGAATTCGTAATTCTCTTTTTTCAAGCCTGATATTTCGTCAAGCGAATATATTTTGCCTCACGCCTTATGCTGTTTGAAGCTATGCTATTCCTGCAGATTCCAACGGTGTTGTGGCAGTGTCATGTAGCTCTCACACTATACCTAACCGTGAAGCAAAACTCTTATATTTCAAAATCGGCGTCCTGATTTTAGTCATGTTGAACACAGGTATCGATATGTTGGAATCTTGCCGCCAACCACCCTTAATACCTAACCGTGAAGCAAATCTATATTTCAAAATCGGCGTCCTGATTTTAGTCATGTTGAAGATAGGTATCGATATGTTGGAACCTTGCCGCCAAATACCCTTCAGAAACGACCCATATGTGACATATGGGAAAGCTATTCTTTTAAATGGCAACGTTAGCTGACATTTGGTACGACCTAGCCCACCCCTCCCCCCCTCGCGCTTTAGGCTGCGTTACTGTCCTGGCCCTTACGGGAGTAAATTTTGGTGAATGCGGCCCGTTAGCTGAGATGGGTTTGAGACCCCTGATATAGCGGGAAGAGGCGAAAGTACAAATGTTAACAAATTGGGCGCACCAAGCAGGCTGTGCACGTCCATCTCGCTTCACATGACCACTGGGGGCCATGACGAAGCCACGGAAAAAGAATGTCCCTGTATAGGAATTCTATGTAACGAGACTCCGTGCAGTCCTTTCGTTTTAGTGGAGGGCTGGAAACTTCAAAAACGTTTCCTCGCTTTGGAGCTCAATGATCGGTCTTGCGATAAGTTACAGGTATATATTTATTATATTACATTTATTACTGCGATTACAGAATAACATTTGGGATATAAAATCATAACGAATGCAAATAAAGCACAGAATAACGACATTTTAACTATATAAGCGCCTGGTATATCTACATTTAGCTCGCCCGTTTAACAATAATCAAGTAGCCGCCCATATGCAAAGCGCAAAAAAAAGTTCAGCACTTGTCTCTAATAAAATTTCTCTAAATAGCTTGCCCCACATAAAAAAAGCGTTTTTTTTTTCGAGAGAAAATGTGAAACATATATGTATGTATACACAAGGTATGTGGAACAAACATGAAGGGGCAATAGAAAGAAAAACAATTTCTCTATTATCAGTAAATTACTCTTTAGCAATTCCTAAAATCACCACGCTCGCCGGGAAAAGACTCTTGGTAAGTCGGAAAACGCGCAAAAAGGTAAATGCGGGTGGCGACGCCCCTTTAAGTTCGCGCAGCAGACACCGCGACATCTTCGATTCTGACGGCGTCTAATGGGGCCTACGTAGTTCCTAATCACTAAAAATGAAGTACATTGACCTCTGAGGGGGCCATAGACTTAGCATACCAAGTTTCAGGAAATTTTAT
This sequence comes from Rhipicephalus sanguineus, assembly GCF_013339695.2. NCBI lineage: Eukaryota > Metazoa > Arthropoda > Arachnida > Ixodida > Ixodidae > Rhipicephalus > Rhipicephalus sanguineus. Next base: position 68,285,918 of record NC_051178.1, on the reverse strand, counting down.
AGAGCCAATGTCCCCAAATACCACAAGTACAGTTTGAAATCCGTGGCGTCCCGCTCCGAGATTTTGGCGCGAAATTTAAAAAATGGAATTCTGACCTTGATTTTCTCGTCTGATAATAAACGTATGATCGTGAAATGAATGACATTCGAGTTCTTAGACTTCACTTTATCAGTCTAAACCGCTTCAGTGCTTCATTATAGTGTCCATTTAAGAACCCAGCAAATTCCAAGCCCGGCCCGACCCGAGCCCGCCATCTCAAACCCGGGCCCGGCCCTAAGCCCGGAGCTTCAAGCCCGAGCCCGGCCCGGGCCCGCCGTGAGAACTACTTTACCCGGCCCGGCCCGGCCCACGGGCCGGGCCGGGCCCGGGTTTTCGGGTAGGCCTGAGCCCGTGCAGTGCTCTAATTCGGTATGCATTTTCGACGAAGTCATATTAATAATAATTGCTGCGGTTTTGCGCCCCAAAACCACGTTATGATTATGATGAACGTCGCAGTGGAGGGCGCAGGAAATTTTGACCATTTGGTGTTCACTTAAATATAAGCGCACGGGCCCCTACTATTCCGCCTCCATCGAAATGCGGCCGCCACCTCCAGGATTCGAACCCGCGACCTTCGGGTCAGCAGTCGAGCACCGTAGCCACTAGACCACGGTGGCGGGTGTGTACAAGGTCGGACGTACAGACTGGGCCAAACTCCCGTGACGCGAAAGCAGCGGGGGAAGATTTAAAAAAGTAAAACCCTCAATTGAATCAACATGCACACACTGCAAACACGCCACGAAAAATGATAGTGAGAGGACAGTACCTGTCCACATAAAGGCAACATATAGTCCCAAACAACTCGCTTTACAACATACTGAATATGCTGCTTACGAGAAGTAGGCAATATTTAGGCACAATGCAGGACACCGAGCGCAAATGTCATGCGTTCATTAAAAAAAAACAGCGGCAACAGCTCACGAACAGCGATTCATCGATGGCAAAGTTGCATGCGGAGATCATGGCAGAAATCAAGGCAATGACGTCGAACTTATGATGCTCTGTTATGTGACTTACGCTTATACTCGTGTTCGCGTAAGACATCCTTCGGCCCTCGTATGAAAACCACGGTGTCTGTGACAGGGTCTTCCGAAGGACGCCAAGAACCTGTTTGGGAACAACACAAACACTCTGGGTTACGGTGACTAATACATCACTCTGTCCTAACACTAGGAAATTGCTGCTGTAATTTCTCCTAGAGCTGGTAGTTATGCAAGGTATCTCTGTAGATAAAAGGAAAGAGACGGAACGCCTTTAATTTGCGTCGAAGTCGCGCCTAACAAAAGACATACAGAACAAACAGGCAGTGCATTGGGCCCTGGGCTATTACACCACCGACAAAATGAAAATTAGGTAAAGTCAACGACTATGAGCTATTGATGAGCAAATGTTAGGCGCTGTGGCACTAAATTCTTATAAATTCAATAAATTACTAAAGCACTAAATTCACTAAAGCACTAAATTTTTAAAAATTCACTAAAATTCATATTGCGTTACTGCTTGCTGTGTCTAAGAAAAAGCCACATGCTACGCCGAATGCAGCACGTTCATTCAATCTAGGATTCGACGTAGAAAGCAATTGTATAAAGAAATCGAAAGAACCAAGATATTATAGTGAGATAGTTGAATGGTAAAATATCATGAGCAGCCTAAAATTGCTATCGTTTCGGCACCACATGGCAACAACGCATCTCGCAATCCCTTTGTTGGTTATTAGACTAACAGTACGCCTATACAACATGTGCTAGAGTGCTAAAACTTGCAGAAGGGTGTCTTGAAAGGCAAGTTCGTTCCCATTTTTGCAGTGTTTTCAACGCTGTTTATAGTTTATTCCTAATCATTGTGGTAAGCGTACATCGCGCCGGTTAAACATTTGTGCAGATAAGACAGGGATGTGACGATTGTGAGGACTGAACTGTTTGCCCCCATGGCGCTGCCATGGTTACAGTTTTCTTTCGCGTTGGTTAAGAGTCCAATTCGGAATGTTCGTGCCTTTTGCGCTTTAATGAAGTCATAAATGCACCAACTATCCCTGCAACAAGTTGTGCTGCACTTACAGAAACGGTCGTGTTCAGGAAAATATGAGATTTAAATGTCATCAGAAGGAATGCGCTGTTGGGAAAAACAATTACATGCTTTCGAAGTTCCCAGAAAGCAAAGCACCCATCATCATCATCAGCCTGACTACGCCCACTGCAGGGTAAAGACTCTCCCCCATGCTCCGCCAATCAACCAGGTCCTGTGTTTGCAGCGGCTACGTTATACCTGTAAACTTAATATCATCTGTCAACCTAACCTTCTGGCCCCCTTTCGCGCGTTTGCCTTCTGTTGGGATCCAGTTAGTTACTCTTAATGACCAGCGGTTATCTTGCTTACGCGCTATATGTTCTCCCCATGTCCATTTGTTCTTAATTTGAAATAAGATGTCCTTAACACCACTCTGTTCGCTGACCCACTCTGCTCTCTTCTTGTCCCTTAAGGTTAGACCTACCATTTTCCTTTCCATTGCTCGCTGCGTGGTCCTCAGTTTAAGTTGAACCCTCTTTATAAGCCCCTAGGTTTCTGCTCCGTAGGTATGTACCGGTAAGATGTAGCTGTTATATACCTTCCTCTTGAGTGATAGTGATAAACTACCATTGATGATTTGAGAATGCTTGCCGAATCTGCTCCATCCCATTCTTATTATTCTGGTTACTTCAGTGTCATGGTGCGACTCCGCGGTCACTACCTCTCCTAAGTAGACGTATTCCTTTACAAATAGGAGTGCCTCGCTACCTATCGCAAAGCGCTGTTCGCTTCCGAGACTGTTGCTCATTACTTTAGTTTTCTGCGTATTAATTCTCAGACCTACCATTCTGCTTTCCTTGTCCAATTCAGTAATCATGAGTTGCAGTTCGTCCCCTGAGTTACTCATTATTGCAATGTCGTCAGCGAATCACAGGTTATTTAGATACTCTCCACTAACTCATATCCCTAATTCTTCCCAATCTAGGGCCCTGGAAACCTCCTGTAAACACGCGGTGAACAGCATTAAGGAGATCGTGTCTCCCTGCCTTACACCCTTCTTTATTGGAATTTTGTCGCTTTCTTTATGCAGGATTATGGTGGCTGTGGAGCCGCTGTAGATTTCTTCCAGCGTGTTTATGTATATTTCATTGACGCCCTTATTCCACAGTGCCTGCATTACTGCTGATATATCGACCGAATCAAATGCCTCCTCGTTATCTATGAAGGCTATAAATAAGGGTTGGTTACATTCCGCGCATTTATCTATCACCTGACTGAATGTGTGAATGTGGTCTATTGTCGAGTACCCTGCATAAAATCGTGCTTGGTCCTTTGGTTGACTGAATTGTAATATTGTCTTAATTCTATTAGTTACTATGTTTGGAAACAGCTTGTAGACAGCGTGGAGTAAGCTGATCGGCCTGTACTTATTCATGCCTTTGACCTCCCCTTTCTTATGGATTAAGATGACAGTAGCATTCTTCCAAGATTCTGGTACCCTCACCGTTAAGAGACATTTCGCATACAAGGTGGCCAGTTTTTCCAACATAATCTGTCCACCGCCCATCAACAGATATGAGGTTATCCTATCCTCAGCTGTTTTGCCTCTTTGCATTCCCTCTAAGGCTTTCTTTACCTGGCATGTCGTTAGTGGTGGGATGTCCCCTTCCTCTGGGCTACTGCTACTTCTTACGTTATCGTCCTGGTTGTACCGGCTACTGTACAGATCTCTGTAAACCTCCTCAGCTACTTAACTCTCTTATCTATATTGTTAGTGACTTTGCCATCCTTGTACTTCAGTGCGTACATCTCGTTTTTGCCTGTGCCCAGTTTTCTCCCCACCGCTTTGAGGCTGCGCTCGTTCTTTAGGACATGTTCAGTTCCCTCCATGTTATATCTTCGTATGTCGGCTACTTTACGCCTATTCATTAACTTCGAAAGCTCTGCCAGTTCTATATTGTCTGTGTGTTTGAGGCTTTTATGCTTTGACGTTTCTTAATGAGGTTTTTCGTCTCATGGCAGAGCTTGCCAGTGTCATGCCTAATGACTCTACCTTCGACTTCTATTGCACACTCCTTAAAGGCCAACTCCGGCGATTTTTCGGCCATGTCAAAGTAATGGTGCTTTTATATTCCTGAGACGCTCCTGTCACGGGTCCGATAGCAGAAACACTCGGCAAATTGGAGAATAATTTTAAATAAGCAAAAAAGCGCAACACCGAAACCGAAACCCAACCGAGCATACTATCTTCGCGTGACGTATAAGTGGTTACAAAACCGGAAATCATGCAAGGCATGCCGGTCCCGCCAGCGCGTAGTATGAAAGCTGCGAAAGCGGCGAAGAGCAGACGCTCATTTGAAAAGTGACTCCGTCGGAAATCTTGTGTGTGACTGACCGTGTCACGTGCACAAGCTGAGCTGTCGGAAAATGACAGCTGCGATTCCGACGCATTTGGAGCCCAACTGTAATGGCCATTCCTCTTCGATGAAGTGGAATTCACCTGTTTAGCTCTTTGCTTGCCTGGTTACACATTCCACCGCCAGATGGCACCACCTGTCCAGGGAGCTCAAGTTTATGGGGCCGTGATCGGGTAAAATACTATCGCTGAGAAGTTCGCGGACTAACTAAAGCTTCTCAATATTGCTATGGGAAGAGTGTATAAGTTTGGCAATAGCGGCGTTCGACATCGCGTTGGTACGGCCGAAGGAATGTAATATAAGCCAAGTATGAGCCACCTTTCGCACCATTAGGTTACGTTGTTTCGCACGATATAGGCCCGGTCACGGTGCACCCTGTATATGCTACGGGAAGTGTTTCCGTGGTGTTCACGCATGTGCATTCTTTAGCCGGTACGATATTACCGTACTTTCCGTGCGGTAAACCGGCATTGCTAGCTAAAACACTAATATAGAGACGCAGGGTAATCGTTAGGTGCAAGTGTTTCGTGACTGCCAACGGGGAATCGTGTGCAGCCCACAACGCGACACCACTTGCCACCCATCGCACGCATTACCACAGGGAACTGAAATTCACACGCCCAGCCAACGAAGCGCTCGCCAAACACTCGCGATTGTTGCCTTGCGGATAGCAGACGCTCTAGGGGCCCCTCGGTTCCGTCACTTCCGCTTAACAAAAATGACGTCACGCACCCAATGTTGCCAATCATTTTGGGAAGCGAGGTGGGGAGAGTCGGGGCAATCAATAAAATTCATTTGCAATGAATCTGCGTATGTCTCCAGCTTGTAATTTGGCATATATAACGGGAACGTGAAAAGGAACGTACCCAGCGAATTTTATTGAGATCCATGGACCTCGAAAAATCGCCGGAGTTGGCCTTTAATGATGCTCGTCAGGTTGTCATTCATTGCGTCATAAGATTGGTTTTCTCGGTTAAAGCCAAGTATCTGTTCTGAAGCAAGACCCTGAATTCCTTTACTTTCCCTCTCAAAGGTTGCTCGTTAATTGGCTTCTTGAGTATGAGTTTCTGCCATTCCATCCTCAAGTCTACGCGAATTGGACACCCTACTATTCTATGGTCACTGCATCGTATCTTCCCAACTACTTCCACATCCTAAACGATGCCCGGGTGCGCGCACAGTATGAAGTCTATTTCATTCTTAGTTTCGCCATTAGGGCTTCTCCACGTCCACTTAAGTTTCACTCGTTTGTGGTAGAGGTATTCAAGATTCTTTAATTATTACTTTCAGCCAACTCTACTAATACCTCCCATCTAGCATATCTACAACAGATGCCATATTCCCCCACTGCCTGGTCTTCAGCCTGCTTCTTGCCTAACTTAGCATTAAAGTCACGCACCAGTATAGTGTTGAACTTCAGAAGGACGTTTTGCTGGGCGAGTTGGTAATATAATATTATATAATATATAATAGTACAGTGTATTGTGTCTTTACCTTGTTCAGCGCTGATTCACGTCTTCATAGATTGCCCTGTTCATTGCTGATTCCACTCTGCTGATTCCCTAACCAGAGAAGGATTGGCCACCCTGGTGCAGCATTTGGCCACTACCTCCCACATGAACAAACCAATTAACCCTCTGCCCTCAGTGCCCAGCGGCTGCGAAGCAACTGACCACGGCGGCGGTCAGACCTGTAACGCAGCGGAGGGTGCTAAGAATGTCTGGGTCCGGACAAAGACAGGCCGCCATCGGAATCTGAACTTGGCAACGTTTAACGCAAGAAAGTTATCTAGTCAGGCGAATCTCGCAGCGCTATTCAAGGAACTAGAGGGTGTTAAAAGAGATGTAATAGGGCTCAGTGAAGTTAGGAGGCCAGATGAGCCCTATACACTACTAAAGAACGGGCACGTCCTATGCCATCGTGGCTTACTTGACGGCAGAGAGCTGGAGGTGGGATTCTTTATCTATAAAAATATAGCTGACAACATAGATGAATACTATAGCATTAGTGAGAGGGTGGCACGTATCTTAAGCTTAGTACGAGGTACAAGATGAAGGTGGGACAGGCCTAGGCGCCTACATCCAGCCATGATGACCATATAGTTTACCGCTTCTATGAAGACGTGGAATCAGCAATGAACAAGGTAAAGTTCTAACTAGGTAACAAGGTAAAATTCTAACTCTAAAGTTCCATAGTTCTAACTAAATCAACAAACCGAAGTCTAGACATAACAAATATTACGTGATTATACAAATAAGAATGACAGGAATAATTTTGGCGGAGAATCGATCAATGAGCTCAGAATAAATAAAGTCAATGCGGTTTCTTCATAGCGAAACCTTTAAAGCAAAGCTGTGCCTGCATTTATCGGTTAGACAAAAACAAGCAAATTGCTTTGCATAAAGTTTCTTGTGGGCGTTGCTACAATCAAGAAAAGCATCAATAACGCTATGACGCTTGAAAATTAATCACCACCTACCTCTCCATTGAAGAAGCAAAACAGAAGAGCAACGCAGAGGCCCTGCGTGGGAAAGACAACAATACATATGATCTGTCCGTCGTAGTCAGCCGATGTTGTTGCTTATTTAATGAAGCGGATAATTATGCACGGGAAACATGGGGCACTTTGTCGTAGTAATCATCAGTTAGAGGAAGAAAAGGGTAAATAAATATAAACGAGATTCAGGGGTGAGTCGGACCTTGCCCACAGTGACAGCGCGCAAGAAACGCAATCTCAAAGAAGAAATGCATCGGACAAGCGCTTGTCCGACGAATTTCTTACGAGTGTTTTGCCTCTTCATTGTATATGCTAGTATAAGAAATAACAAAACTAATGAGACGTTACACGACATCACTCTGATAGGAAGGGCTAATTGCCAAATATCCTTGCCCGCTAAAAGGCAGGAGTAAGAAAATTGGCCGCTTATCTGCGTGCTTCGCTGCAAATGTCGTCAAAAGACGATAGTCTTCTGCCGGCCGTACTGCATGAGTCCTCCTCCTCTAGGTTAAATCGCCGCATCTGGCTCATAATGTGGCATTTTCAGCGCAGCCTAAGAAACACTAGAGCCTTTAGAATAACGTATCTGCGTATTTTCTAGTAAAGGAACACACCACCTAATACTTACTCATTGACGTTCCGGCTCAGATATGCATAATATTTGCTTTTTGATCGACAATGTTCACAAGTATGAACGCCACAACCCGTTCAAGATGGCTGGGCTTTCAGCAAGTGGCTAAACTTTGGCCGGGTAGCTGAATCGTGTGACAGAAAGGTAGACAGACAGACAGAAAGACCAAAATTTCTGCATTGAAGCATTCCAAGAAAGACTGTCGTCTTTAAAATATTCCTGCCCGGTCTGTGGATCCCCGTAAGACATTGAAAAATCTTGGGCGCGACGTGCAGGGCCTTGGGTCATATGCGCGAACCAACAGGTACATATATAGTGTACTTATAGGCGTCGTTAAATCGCTGCTAATAAAAGCTACATAACTTAAAATCCCTGCGGTTGCGTTGTTGGCACAGATTATTCACGTATATTCGTGCGGTACAAGCTTTTCATCGCAGCAACACAGACTATTTACCTATAGTAAATTTCCCCAGTAAAATTTCACCAGTGAAATTTCACCAGTGAAAACTCGAACACAAAAATTTTGATTGTAATGCAACGGCGTGTGCGGTAAGTAGTTGAATACGTATTTTATGATAAAACACAAAGTTTGTAACTCAATTACCGTGCTTTGAAACTGAGCTCTGAAGGTGATATAAGAAGAACTCACTTGCAAGGATGTCACCAGCGCTGATATGATCTCGTAGGCAAGGAATATAGAACCCTTGTCTGGTCTGAAGGGTGTCACGACATAATGCAAGCCCAACAGTGGCAGCAATATTACTGTTGCCCGCACAGCTTTCCTGAACAAAAAAAAAAGAACGTGAACGAAAAGACATCCAATTAAGGAGAAAGCGAATTGTTCAGCAACAGTGTTCTATTAGCATTATTGTCCTAAGCCTTCATACTATTTCATTACGCCTCATTACTAAACTATATTGATGAAGTTGAGGCGTTTTCATCCGCGAGATACTGCCTTTTCCAGAGTTTAAAATTGCCACAGGTATCCACGTTTAATTCACTGCAAAAGCATGCAAGAGAAGCTTAAAAGCTCAAGTCACACACTCGTTGTTACGAACTTTCCAAATTGAACAAATAGAGGCATAGACCGACCCGCAACTGTGGTTTAGCGGTCATGTTGCGCGACTGCTGACCCGCAGGCGGCAGGATCCAATCCCGGCCGCAGCGGCCGCATTTTCGATGGAGGCGAAGATGCTTGACGTCCCTGTGCTCAGATTTAGGTGAACGTTAAATAACCCCAGGTGGTCGAAAGTTTCAGAGCTCTCCACTACGGGCGTCTCTCAAAATCATATCGTGGTTTCGGGACGTTAAAGCCCAACAAATATTGTTACTGTGGCATAGACCGTGTACGCCTGTCTTCCAAAGTTTTGTTTTCTCCGAGTGGTCACGTGTCCGGCTGGTCTAATGCTGATAGACCGAGATCATAACGAGGGTTCTCGCAGAGAAACACGTGACTGTTTTAACGCCGAAAAGTCAGACAATGGGACATTATCTATAAAAACGACCGAGTAGTACGCATATAATATCTGCATATTACAGAAAAGACGTCCCAAAGCATCACCACAGAGGACTCAAAGATAGAGCGTTGACGTGAATTACTAAATTTCGCCGATTATGGAGGCTCACCTTGTGCTCTCATTGTCAGGAGAGTTCACGGCTCGAAGTTTTGTGACCAGGACTCTCACTATATTCACGAGGAATGCGAAGCTCAACTGCAACACCAAACCAAAAGAATGAGAAAAATTATTGTTGTATCATCACAACGAATTAGGAACAGGAAATATATTTTGCGCTCGGACCTGGCTATTCACTGAAAGAAACGACTGCTTTGTGTCTTCCGCTTGCACTGTTGTATGAAAGCCTGCAATGCTAAACGTTGTCAATAATGAAATTACGATTACAGTTAAAACTCGATTTAACGAAAGTCCCGATCTAACGAAGATACTCCGATTACCCCTCAGATACCCATAGGGTCCAATGCTTTGACTTACTCCAAATACCGAAAGCAATTTTGTGATCTGTTCTGTGATCGATGAAATAGCATTATTCTGAAACAAAATCTGGGTGGCAAATCGCAATGAGCGAAACAAGCGGAGCAAAATTTACACTTAAAGATCCACGAGGTTATGTTGAAAACGCACATAAACTACGTTCAATGTTCTCGCTGTGGTAGTTTGCACTTGCTTCATGAAACTGGTTGCACACTTCTAGAATATGTGTGGGCGAATGGCGTAAAGTTAATTGTCGTCAGTGTTCCTAGAAATCAGCTTAAACGTGAGCCCGTGGATTCAGGGATTGTTAAAATATTACCAGTATTGAGATGCAAACGGGAACGCTGAGTATGTACGTGTACCAGACGTCGTGTTCCACCCAGCACCTGGAAGCAGTGGACACACAGTTGCAGTGAAATGGCGCTAAAAACATTGTCGTAAACGGTTACATAACATTAACGAACAAGTTGTCTTGGCACTGTGGGCATTCCCTCCCCCCTTTAATTTACGTATGCTTCACGATCGCAAGGGGAAGCATTCATTGTTACCGAAACACTCCGCATCGGCATGCCTGATATTTTTAATAAGTTTTTGGCACACGTACAAAGCACAAGAAGTGTAACTATGTGAGACATCCAAGCAATAATCCAAGACACAAGCTGACAGTAATAATGAATCAGTCAAGACAATTTCTGTAGAAAGAATAAAAACGTTGCTCTTACAGGAAGGAGACCGCTTTTGTGGTTTTAAAGTAGCGAAAGACACCATCGTTTTTGCTGAAGTGCAACTTTCCTAAAGTTGATTATTCTCAATTTAATTTTAGAACGCGAAACTATGTCTACAGCTGTTTGCGAGATTAAAGTCTATGAAAATTGTAAAATTTTCATAGACTAAGTTACACCTAGTTAGTCTATGTGTAAAATTTTCATAGACTATCAAACTCAGTTCACACCGCTGAATACTTTTCTTTTCAAAAAAGTCTGCATTTCATTAAAAATACCCATTCTTGCAAGAGCAATGCCCTTAACCACGAGCAATGCCTAGCGCATAAACCATACCACATAAACGGCTGGCTCGGCACCAGTCACGACAGAGAAAGAAAACATGCGAAAAGACAAACAAGTACTCACATTCTTGATGCTTCATTGTCTAGGCCTCTCGTTACTCCGTAACCAATGGCTGGAATCAAAGGAAACCCTGCGCATGCGAGCATGTTTGTCAGGATATTGTATATGCCAATTTATAGAAATTACTTTCTATTCTCAGAAATTTCTTTTCGCGCTCTGAAATACCCCACCTTTAAAAGACAAGAAAAGGGGGAGGAGATCGCTCCCTTATTCAAGCACTTCTCCCTCTTCCACCGTCTGCTTGGGCCAGGGGCGAAGTCTGAAATTTTTTTCGGGGACATTCAACCACCCTTTATGGATATTGGTGCGCGTGTTTGTATGTGCTCGTGTATATATACACATGCAAAATTGAAAAAGTTTGGGTGGTTTGGACCCCCAGCCCTGGTGTGCAAAAAATTTTTCGAGGGGGGGGGGGGGGGACGGGGTTCAACCGCTCTTTATCTATGCTAGTGCGTGTATACATATATAAATGCGAAATTGAAATATTCCGCAGGAGCTTAAATCCCCACCCCCTCTGGCGGTGCCAGTCGCTCGGATGCGCGCTGACTGATTCGCTCGTTTAACTTCCTTCTGTTCTCCTCCTGGCCGCTTAGTTTTTCCTCTGTCTCTAACTCAGACAACCCAGCCTTACTAAATGTTCAGCAGCAACACGTAACTAAGAAATTACGTTATCAGAATGCACGTACCCCATCCGATAAGCAAGAACCACTTGATGATGTTGTCCTCAGCAATGAATGCAAGAACCAGCAGCGTGTGCAAATACAGGCCCTCGCAGAACATCCAAAGGTAGTTACACAGTAGAAAATACTGGGTCACCACATGCAGGACCTGACACCAGTTCTGAAAGAGAACGTTTGGATGACTAAGTGACGCACAGCCTTAAGCAAAGCAATTCACGGTGCATTGCAACTGACATCTTGTTTTTTTTTCTCACCGGATTCTCCTCAATAACGTGTGGTTGTGCGATGACATTGATGTACCAGAGTATCCAGCACAGGTTGTTGATTATGAAGGACGTGAACAAGTTCTTGTGAATAGTAATCCGCCGGCAGCGTAGTGATCTGCGAAGGAAAACACGTAATTTTATATTTATTGGAGAAAGTGATTGTGTGGGCCAAATACACCATCCTGGAATACGATCATGAGAGCTAATGATATGTAAGATTTTGGTTACGCGATCTACTGCGCCTCAGAAGCCATGAATCGTTGAAGTTTACCCGCTAATATGCGCGATGCAAGCAAGCTGCGAGTTGGGTACCCATTCTTTATCCTACTTTAAAACGGCTGCCAATAAGCTAGGTAAGATTTCTGCCACTGTGCAGAGGAAGAATGAGCGAGTAAAAGACAAGAAGTGGACCGATATTTGTTTCGTAAAACACACCAACAAATTCACTGATTGCCTTACAAGTGTGGTGTATAAGGTCCCTTTCAGCTGCGGCCGCTTCTACGTAGAGCAGACGGGCCAATGCATTAACCAGAGATTGTTGGAACATAAGAGATCACTAACAGGAGGCTCACCTTCTAATCTATCTTTCCATTGTCGAGATTGTAAGTGCACGCCGAAATTCGATGAATGCGTAGTGTTGTACCGGCATAGAAATGAAGAAACGCGTCTGATGATTGAAGCATGGCATATCGATAATAGTGGTAGCGCATGCGTCAGCCAACCATCGATTAACTTGCACAAAGATGAAGTCAAATGCCTTAACAGTTATTTTCCACGTAGATCGCCACGCGTGCCGGATTGATAGGTTCGCCTGTTTCATAGGCATGCGCAGATAAGTTTTCGTGCCTTCTTTCTTTTCCGCCGTAGTGCGTCTCTTCAGTCGTTAGTCGGCGTTTGTGGTGTCCTGACTTCTTTCTTGCGTCCGTGTTTGCACGCCCTGTCTTTTTAGAATGAATACTTACCAACTAGCTGAGCTCCCTGTTATTTTAAAACTACATTTATGACACGATATATTACATAACTATTGAAAGTGATTAGTCTCCATTTCTGGAGACATGTGTAGTGAGAATTTTTGTAGGGCCTGATCACTCTCCACAGCCGGTAAATTGAACAATATTCTACGTTCAATAATGCCGGTAAAATAAATATATTTATAGACGGAAGGAGGCAATGTCTACCTCAGAGTGTTGTGACAAAAAGTGAGAAATTTGACAGCTTCAATATGTTCATACTCGCCTTACCTAAGTATAAAGCACCTAAGTATATACCCACGTATAAATTACGCATTAACCGCGACCCTATCGGCTCTGTCGATAAAAAACACCAAGCAAAATGCAATCGGCTCAGATTAGTTTACGTAGATCCTGCATTCTCGAATCCTATTGTAGTGGCTGCGTCCACTGATGTATTTTAACCAAAATAATTATAAGGCTACTCTTTTTAACTTCATCTTTCTTCTTAACAACTCAGTACGAGGAGATGCAGCCGTAATAATAAATAACACATCTTCCTACATCGGCTAATTTTCAAGGTCTCGGGTGGCGACGGCTATAATAATTACATGACCTGGCAAGGCCCGCCGTTTTGTGGTTAGTAAAAAAAACTCTACAGGGTCTCTTACGTATGCGCTTAAGACGACGAAAGACGAAAGCTATCTGGTGTAGCTATTTCACCACCATCATCATCGTTATCATCATCGGAGAGCGACAGGCACACTTTGATCGAGAATTGAGAAAGTTTATTTCCAACATAAAGTTGTGGCTCATGCTATGGTTGTTGTTGATGAAGGTATTATTCAATGAATTATAGTTCAGACCTTCGTAACGGGTTGGCTGCTTTCAAACGCCCATAAGATACCCATTTCAAACCGTGGGACACCTGGTACTATTTACGCTTCTGCGCACGCAATAGTACATCTCTTAACGGTACTGCTTGCCCAACATGACGACTGTATAGGGTCTTTTTCCAATGTGGTTTCAAGCACTGGCGTGGCTCAGTGGTAGAATAGTTGTTCGCGACTAAGAATGCCTTGATCCGATTCCCTCTCGCACGTTGATCTTTGTCTGATTTTTATTGTGTCGCTAGGCCGCATGAGTTTTCGTAAGCTGCGTTTTTCAAGGCCAACTTCTGATGTGGCAGTTAAGGCTTTTAGCCTCAATTAGTTTTTCTAGTACAGCTGCTGAAACGTTCATTCTAAGGCATTAAATACGGCACAAGCATATTATGTATGCCTAAAAAAGAGCAAAAGAACAGGACAATAAAAGAACAAAGAACAGGACAATAAAAGACGGGAGTCCCGTCTTTCTTGTCCTGTTCCTCTCTGCCTCCAAATTTTTGTTCGTCTGTATGCATGCGCTATAAAAAGCAACAGCTTACAGAGCGAACGCGATTTAATGTGCGCCTCGATGATTAGCGGTAGTGGAACCATACACCTAGTTTTTATACTTTTTAAAACCGATGTGACTGCAAGACATATTGATTATAACCGACTGAAGAATCGCTTACCTGAAGTAGCAAATATGAAGATTGATATGAGGAGAGCAACAAGAGATATGGAGTATCCCGTCACGTACAAGGAATTGACCAAGTTGCGGAACTGTAATGGGAGGGAAGAAAAGATATTTCAAAACGCAGCACCACACTAACGGAAAGGCAGCGAAATATTGCTGCGTGAAATATCTTGATATGCCCTTCTACATTCAATACATCTACTGAGACAAACTTCATACAAAATTATCAATTCGCTAATCGTTACTCAACGTAGCAATGTGTTTAAATGTGGATTGCAACAAAGAACAAGAAGAAAGAAAGCTTTTTTCTTCTGCCTCGAGAACAATGTGTTGCTTACTTTACCATTCAGATTCTCGGTTTTAGGATCGCAAATTTTCTGTTGCTATGTCGATACCTAAGTTTCATAGAAACCAACTGATCAAGGTGCACATGTGCAAAACACTGAACAGCAGCCTTCTGCAAAAATAGCTGACGCATAGTTGGTGACTCGCTATGTGTTTCTTAAGAAACAAAGTTCTTTCTGCGACAATTGTTAATCGAGCTTACAAAACGGCGTACACTGAACTATGTCTGGTATCTGCTACCTTGGTTTATTTCTAGCAAATGACCTCCTCAAATGAACACGGTAAAAAAAATTAAATGGACTATCTGCACATGTCGATACTACGCACTGCTAATTGCGTAAATACCGGGATAACGATCAAAGCTACGTGCTTACAAGAGAACTGAAAAACAAGGAAGCGCGTCAGAATGAATGGCCGCTGCATCGCTAAGCAGGAAATGCTGCATACTAAAACAGGATTGATTAAGCGATTATTGTGTCATCGCGGTTTGATCGATGAAAATCGCAGTGCCTGAGGAGCCGGCGAGTTCCTCAATGTAATAAGTAAGACTGATTTATAAAGGCAAGAGAGAACAGGCGTCGCCGTGCCGTTGCTTCTACGTGCTATTACTGCGCATCACCCTCTGGTCTGCTATAACTGGGGCTCCATGTTTTCGGATAAATCCGAAAAAAATCCGATGAAGACTCGCCGGTAAAATTTTTGACAATCCGATAAACTCCGATTTCAAATGTCAACATGACCCTGTTCCGTTCTTTACAGAAAGGGCATGTTCTAAGCAGTCATTGATACATCAGCCGGTTTGGCCGATATAAACGTTACCTCACGTCAACAGTATCTCGTAGAGAGCACCCATCGCACATTTAGCAAAAGGCTTGTCGCGCACGGAGCGAGAGACGTCAACGTATGCAGAGGCCCGCGAGCGCGAGTCATCTTGACATACGGTCCCCTGGCGGCACCTGGGCGCGCCAGGCGACATCGAAATGGACAACACAAGACACCAACGAAAAACATTCCGCACTGAGCCGGATCGCCCCGCCAGACTGCTTGGCAAAGCGGCGGTTGTGGCGCGGCGGTCGCCAGCACCCTCGCGGCTGTGAAGTTGGCTTTCCCTCAAATGCACGCTTCTGCGCATGTGAGCGCGCTTGGTGAATGGGGGCGCGAGCGGCGAGTTGTATCAAAGGCGCAACTCTGCTACCTAAAGGTAGCATATACAGTAACTCTAGGCACACCCTGCGTCAGACGCCCCCGTGTGGCAGGAGACGCAAAGGGGTCTCTCCACGCGCCGCAGTGTAAAAGAAAAATAAATATCTAAGAGCGTCTGATTCTCCATTGTCGACACTTGCAGCGCGTTGCTCAAGCACAAAGACGTAACAACTGTGACAGTTGTCAGTTGACGCTAGTCCTGTGTATACCTCTGCGTTCTTTTCGGGGGTCCTTCTTTGTGCTTCAGCGGCGCGCTGCAAGTATCGAGCTGCTTGTCTTTCTTCGTGTGACATTCCAATTTCTTGCTGTCGCATTCATTACTTCGCCCTTGCGGCGAAACTGTGACTTTTCTTTCTTATGAATTTTTGGCACGAATGAATTATAATTGGGAAATGCGAATGTTCCCCCCAATACAGTTTCAATTATTAGTGGAAGTACGTTCTGGTCGCCTGTCATGTTTCCGTTCTGTCACAAAATCTGAACTTTATGTTTTCGTGTTTTTTTGGACATCTGTCATTGTCATTCAGGCAGACATTACGTCAGACACATGAGGTTAGTTGTGTGACAGAAAGAATTTTTCGCTATGGTGGAGATTCACTAGCATCGAAATATAGTGACGCCGAAGCTACAAAAGGCACGCAACATAAGTGAAGTACACTTTAGAACAGCATAGGAATGAATGGGTCAAATAACAATAAATAAGCATAATTGATTAATGAATAGAGTTTTATTGCCATTAACCCACCACACAAACACGGCCTACAGGGCTGTTGAAGTACCACACTAACAAAAATGTGTCCTCATCTGAGATCCGTCAACGTAGCTCCGCAGCCCTGTATGCCGAGCTTTTGCATCTCGCACTCATAGTTGAGCAGCTGAAGCAGCAGGAAATCGAACACGCCATGCGGCTAAACGCCATTGAGAATTATACACTACGGGGATTCGGATAAGTTTTACTAAGTGTGCTTGAACATCGAGGAAAAACGGCATAAAAAGTATCAAGGCAGGCAATTGAACTGCACTCACTTGAAGGTCGTGGGTGTCTACGCACGCTGTGTAGTTTGACCAGATAATTCCTGTGATCGGATGACGGAACCATGAGGCATTGGCGGTGCATACTTTGTGCGCTTGCCTTAGTGAGAAAATTAAAAAAAACAAAAAACGAAAGAATAACAACAGTCAGACCAGAAATACTGGCAGTGCACAGGTTTTTCTTTTTTTTTAATTACAGCCAGCATAAATATGACGCTTTTCGTCTACAATCCTGCGAATTGGAACAGAACGTATGTACGCGCTGGTAGGAAAGCACTCAATAAAAGACCGACCGGAGAAATTCGGTTCTCAATTAAATGCCTGCACTGCAATATCAGGCGCGCAATATTCGTAGACATATCGAATAATACATAAAACGGTGTGATCTCGTCAGCAAGCGTGGAACAAAATCCAACGCAAAATATAATAAAAAGGAATCATAGTAATCTTCTGCTTTGATTTTGTTTTTCTTTGATTGGGGCATGCCAGTCATTATCTGCATTTCTTAGGCGAGTTTTCACATTCGTATACGAAAGCGAAGCGCGCAATTTTTACTAGTGTGCATGAAAATATTACAGCGCCGTATAACATTGACCTCGTTTTCTTGCGCGTGATAGGGTATCACGTGTGAGGGACGCTGATACGTGCATTTACTCACTCGATGAAATGAATCCAGCCACGAACTGCGGGCAAGGAGCGAACGCTGTCTGACCTCGGCAGTATCGTCCCCGCAGTCCAACGTCCCCACGTTTCGCGGACAAAAGAACCATTGACGCCTGCAGCCAATGAACCATATACCGAATGCTCCAGGGCATCCCGAACGCCGACACAAACATAAATGGTATGACGCACAAAGCTTTACCTTCATCTGGGAATGGCTGAGAAGTACGTGCTCCAGGCAATGCTTGAAGTAATGGATCTTCTGCTGCCACATCCAGTTTTCGCCTCGCGGAGAGCTCTGCTCCCAAGGGACGTACTCTCCAATTTCATCAGCGATGTTCCACAAAAGTTTCAGTTCGGGGTCCTAGAATGAAAAGACGGAAATAGGATGTGGGACCAACGGTCTCTTCTTGCCTATAATAACGGATGCTACAACTTGCGGTTGTCGTTTTTTGACGGCCTAAGAAGAAAGTAGTAAGCTGACGCATCGAGGGTTAATAAAGCTGCTGCGAGGGCTTGCTGATATGACCTCGCGGCGACCAGTTCTGAAGAAAACATGAGTGATCACACAAGCTACGTCCAGACATCAAAGTTTCTGTTGTTGTACCCTCTGCCACATGGTTCACACAGACATCAAAAGCCACTGTTTCTTTTGCTTCTTTTTTAGACCGCTGCTCTTACGCGCTGTTCCTCAGTCGAGTGGCGTCGCCATCACCGTCGCCGTCGGTGGCGTAACCAATAGACATGAAAAAAATAAATGAGAAAAAAAAATACCCAGGATCGCAGGAGTTCGAACCCGGCCTCTGCGTGGCAGTCGAATATTCTACCACAGAGATACACTGGGCTTGACACTCATTTACAAAAAGACCCTGTGCAGGCGTCAATCGGGCAAGTAATCGCGTTAACCAATGTAATATAGCGTGGCAGAAGAGTAAAAAAATTCGGATCCACGTCTGTGGGAATCTGCATCATGCGAAGCAGTCAGCGAGTAGTTCTATAGTTTCTATGCGACGATTTTATAAGTGTAGTAGTGTATGCCAAGCGTCTAGGAGGTGGAGTCGAGGTGTTTTTTTTTTTACAT
>NC_051178.1:68237827-68267332 GCF_013339695.2 Rhipicephalus sanguineus | reverse complement strand
GTAAAGTTCTAACTAGGTAACAAGGTAAAATTCTAACTCTAAAGTTTCCATAGTTCTAACTAAATCAACAAACCGAAGTCTAGACATAACAAATATATACGTCATTATACAAATACGAATGACAGGACATAATTTTGGCGGAGAATTGATCACTGAGCTCAGAATAAATAAAGTGATTTCGGTTTCTTCATAGCGAAACCTTTAATGAAAGTTGTGACTGCATTTATCGGTTAGACAAAAACCAGCAATGCTTGCATAAACATTTCTTGTGGCGTTGCTACAATCAAGAAAAGCCTGAATACGCTTGACTCTGAAAATTAATCACCACCTACCTCTCCATTGAAGAAGCAAAACAGAAGAGCAACGCAGAGGCCCTGCGTGGGGAAAGACAAACAATACATATGATCTGTCCGTCGTAGTCAGTCGATGTTGTTGCTATTATTGAAGCGGATAATTATGCACGAGAAAGCATGGGGCACTTTGTCGTAGTAATCATCAGTGAGAGGAACAAAAGGGTAAATAAATATAAACGGATCGTTGGTGAGTCGGACCTTGCCCACAGTGACAGCGCGCAAGAAACGCAATCTCAAAGAAGAAATGCATCGGACAAGCGCTTGTCCGACGAATTTCTTACGAGTGTTTGCCTCTTCATTGTATATGCTAGTATAAGGAAATAACGAAACTACTAAGACGTTACACGACATCACTCTGATAGGAAGGGCTAATTGCCAAATATCCCTGCCCGCTAAAAGGCAGGAGTAAGAAATTGGCCGCCTTATCTGCGTGCTTCGCTGCAAATGTCGTCAAAAGACGATAGTCTTCTGCCGCCGTACTACATGAGTCCTCCTCCTCTATGTTGAATCGCCGCATCTGGCTCATAGTGTCGCATTTTCAGCGCAGCCTAAGAAATACTAGCATTTTCAGCGCAGCCTAAGAAGCACTAGAGCCTTTAGAATAACGTATCTGCGTATTTTCTAGTAAAGGAACACACCACCTAATACTTACTCATTGACGTTCCGCCTCAGATATGCATAATATTTGCTTTTTGATCGACAATGTTCACAAGTATGAACGCCGCTACCCGTTCAAGATGGCTGGGCTTTCAGCAAGTGGCTAAACTTTGGCCGGGTAGCTGAATCGTGTGACAGAAAGATAGACAGACAGACAGAAAGACCAAAATTTCTGCCTTGAAGCATTCCAAGAAAGACTGTCGTCTTTAAAATATTCCTGCCCGGTCTGCGGATCCCCGTAAGACATTGAAAAATCTTGGGCGCGACGTGCAGGGCCTTGGGTCATATGCGCGAACCAACAGGTACATATATAGTGTACTTATAGGCCTCGTTAAATTGCTGCTAATAAAAGCTACATAACTTAAAATCCCTGCGGTTTGCGTTGTTGGCACAGAATATTCACGTATAATCGTGCGGTACAAGTTTTTCATCGCAGCAACACAGACTATTTACCTATAGTAAATTTCACCAGTGAAATTTCACCAGTGAAAACTCGAACACAAAAATTTTGATTGTAATGCAACGGCGTGTGCGCTAAGTAGTTGAATACGTATTTTATGATAAAACACAAAGTTTGTAACTCAATTACCGTGCTTTGAAACTGAGCTCTGAAGGTGATATAAGAAGAACTCACTTGCAAGGATGTCACCAGCGCTGATATGATCTCGTAGGCAAGGAATATAGAACCCTTGTCTGGTCTGAAGGGTGTCACGACATAATGCAAGCCCAACAGTGGCAGCAATATTACTGTTGCCCGCACAGCTTTCCTGAACAAAAAAAATAGAACGAGAACGAAAAGACATCCAATTAAGGAGAAAGCGAATTGTTCAGCAACAGTGTTCTATTAGCATTATTGTCCTAAGCCTTCATACTCTTTCATTACGCCTCATTACTAAACTATATTGATGAAGTTGAGGCGTTTCCTTTTCCAGAGTTTAAAATTGCCACAGGTATCCACGTTTAATTCACTGCAAAAGCATGCAAGAGAAGCTTAAAAGCTCAAGTCACACACTCGTTGTTACGAACTTTCCAAATAGAACAAATAGAGGCATAGACCGACCCGCCACTGTGGTCTAGTGGTCATGTTGCGCGACTGCTGACCCGCAGGCGGCAGGATCCAATCCCGGCCGCAGCAGCCGCATTTTCGATGGAGGCGAAAATGCTTGACGTCCGTGTGCTTAGATTTAGGTGAACGTTAAATAACCCCAGGTGGTCGAAATTTTCAGAGCTCTCCACTACGGGCGTCTCTCAAAATCATATCGTGGTTTCGGGACGTTAAAGCCCAACAAATATTGTTACTGTGGCATAGACCGTGTACGCCTGTCTTCCAAAGTTTTGTTTTCTCCGAGTGGTCACGTGTCCGGCTGGTCTAATGCAGATAGACCGAGATCATAACGAGGGTTCTCGCAGAGAAACACGTGACTGTTTTCAACGCCCGAAAAGTCAGACAATGGGACATTATCTATAAAAACTACCGAGTTGTACGCACATAATATCTGCATATTACAGAAAAGACGTCCCAAGCATCACCACAGAGGCTCAAAGATAGAGCGTTGACGTGAATTACTAAATTTCGCCGATTATGGAGGCTCACCTTGTGCTCTCATTGTCAGGAGAGTTCACGGCTCGAAGTTTTGTGACCAGGACTCTCACTATATTCACGAGGAATGCGAAGCTCAACTGCAACACCAAACCAAAAGAATGAGAAAAATTATTGTTGTATCATCACAACGAATTAGGAACAGGAAATATATTTTGCGCTCGGACCTGGCTATTCACTGAAAGAAACGACTGATTTGTGTCTTCCGCTTGCACTGATGTATGAAAGCCTGCAATGCTAAACGTTGTCAATAATGAAATTACGATTACACTTAAAACTCGATTTAACGAAACCCGATTTAACGAAAGTCCCGATCTAACGAAGATACCCCGATTACCCCTCAGATGCCCATAGGGTCCAATGCTTTGACTAACTCGAAATAACGAAAGCAATTTTGTGATCTGTTTCGTGATCAATGAAATAGCATTAGTCTGCAACAAAATCTGGGTGGCAAATCGCAATGAGCGAAACACGTGGAGCAAAATTTACACTTAAAGATCCACGAGGTTATGTTGAAACGCACATAAACTACGTTCGAATGTTCCTCGCTGTGGTAGTTTGCACTTGCTTCCATGAAATTCGTTGCACACTTCTAGAATATGTGTGGGCGATGGCGTAAAGTTAATTGTCGTCAGTGTTCCTAGAAATCAGCTTAAACGTGAGCCCGTGATTCAGGGATTGTTAAAATATTACCAGTATTGAGATGCAAACGGGAACGCTGAGTATGTACGTGTACCAGACGTCGTGTTCCACCAGCACCTGGAAGCAGTGGACACACAGTTGCAGTGAAATGGCGCTAAAAACATTGTCGTAACGGTTACATAACATTAACGAACAAGTTGTCTTGCACTGTGGGCATTCCCTCCCCCCTTTAATTTACGTATGCTTCACGATCGCAAGGGGAAGCATTCATTGTTACAGAAACACTCCGCATCGGCATGCCTGATATTTTTAATAAGTTTTTGGCACACGTACAAAAGCACAAGAAGTGTAACTATGTGAGGCATCCAAGCAATAATCCAAGACAGAAGCTGACAGTAATAATGAATCAGTCAAGATAATTTCTCTAGAAAGAATAAAAAACGTTGCTCTTACTGGAAGGAGACCGCTTTTGTGGTTTGAAAGTACCGAAAGACACCTTCGTTTTTGTTGAAGTGCAACTTTCCTAAGTTGATTATTCTCACTTTAATTTTAGAACGCGAAACTATGTCTACATCTGTTTGCGAGATTAAAGTCTATGAAAATTGTAAAATTTTCATAGACTAAGTTACACTTAGTTAGTCCTATGTGTAAAATTTTCATAGACTATCAAAAGTTCACACCGCTGAATACTTTTCTTTTCAAAAAAGTCTGCATTTCATTAAAAATAGCCATTCTTGCAAGAGCAATGCCCTTAACCACGAGCAATGCCTAGCGCATAAACCATACCACATAAACGGCTGGCTCGGCACCAGTCACGACAGAGAAAGAAAACATGCGAAAGACAAACAAGTACTCACATTCTTGATGCTTCATTGTCTAGGCCTCTCGTTACTTCCGTAACCAATGGCTGGAATCAAAGGAAACCCTGCGCATGCGAGCATGTTTGTCAGGATATTGTATATGCCAATTTATAGAAATTACTTTCTATTCTCAGAAATTTCTTTTCGCGCTCTGAAATACCCCACCTTTAAAAGACAAGAAAAGGGGGAGGAGATCGCTCCCTTATTCAAGCACTTCTCCCTCTTCCACCGTCTGCTTGGGCCAGGGGCGAAGTCTGAAATTTTTTTCGGGGACATTCAACCACCCTTTATGGATATTGGTGCGCGTGTTTGTATGTGTGCGTGTATATATACACATGCAAAATTGAAAAAGTTTGGGTGGTTTGGACCCCCAGCCCTGGTGGCAAAAAATTTTTCGGGGGGGGGGGGGACGGGGTTCAACCGCTCTTTATCTATGCTAGTGCGTGTATACATATATAAATGCGAAATTGAAATATTCCGCAGGAGCTTGAATCCCCACCCCCCTCTGGCGATGCCAGTCACTCGGATGCGCGCTGACTGATTCGCTCGTTTAACTTCCTTCTGTTCTCCTCCTGGCCGCTTAGTTTTTCCTCTGTCTCTAACTCAGACAACCCAGCCTTACTAAATGTTCAGCAGCAACACGTAACTAAGAAATTACGTTATCAGAATGCACGTACCCCATCCGATAAGCAAGAACCACTTGATGATGTTGTCCTCAGCAATGAATGCAAGGACCAGCAGCGTGTGCAAATACAGGCCCTCGCAAAACATCCAAAGGTAGTTACACAGTAGAAAATACTGGGTCACCACATGCAGGACCTGACACCAGTTCTGCAAGAGAACGTTAGGATGACTAAGTGACCCACCGCCTTAAGCAAAGCAATTCACGATGCATTGGAACTGACATCTCCTCTTTTTTTTTTTTCTCACCGGATTCTCCTCAATGACGTGTGGTTGTGCGATGACATTGATGTACCAGAGTATCCAGCACAGGTTGTTGATTATGAAGGACGTGAACAAGTTCTTGTGAATAGTAATCCGCCGGCAGCGTAGTGATCTGCGAAGGAAAACACGTAATTTTATATTTATTGGAGAAAGTGATTGTGTGGGCCAAATACACCATCCTGGAATACGATCATGAGAGCTAATGATATGTAAGATTTTGGTTACGCGATCTACTGCGCCTCAGAAGCCATGAATCGTGAAGTTTACCCGCTAATATGCGCGATGCAAGCAAGCTGCGAGTTGGGTACCCATTCTTTATCCTACTTTAAAACGGCTGCCAATAAGCTAGGTAAGATTTCTGCCACTGTGCAGAGGAAGAATGAGCGAGTAAAAGACAAGAAGTGGACCGATATTTGTTTCGTAAAACACACCAACAAATTCACTGATTGCCTTACAAGTGTGGTGTATAAGGTCCCTTTCAGCTGCGGCCGCTTCTACGTAGAGCAGACGGGCCAATGCATTAACCAGAGATTGTTGGAACATAAGAGATCACTAACAGGAGGCTCACCTTCTAATCTATCTTTCCATTGTCGAGATTGTAAGTGCACGCCGAAATTCGATGAATGCGTAGTGTTGTACCGGCATAGAAATGAAGAAACGCGTCTGATGATTGAAGCATGGCATATCGATAATAGTGGTAGCGCATGCGTCAGCCAACCATCGATTAACTTGCACAAGATGAAGTCAAATGCCTTAACAGTTATTTTCCACGTAGATCGCCACGCGTGCCGGATTGATAGGTTCGCCTGTTTCATAGGCATGCGCAGATAAGTTTTCGTGCCTTCTTTCTTTTCCGCCGTAGTGCGTCTCTTCAGTCGTTAGTCGGCGTTTGTGGTGTCCTGACTTCTTTCTTGCGTCCGTGTTTGCACGCCCTGTCTTTTTAGAATGAATACTTACCAACTAGCTGAGCTCCCTGTTATTTTAAAACTACATTTATGACACGATATATTACATAACTATTGAAAGTGATTAGTCTCCATTTCTGGAGACATGTGTAGTGAGAATTTTTGTAGGGCCTGATCACTCTCCACAGCCGGTAAATTGAACAATATTCTACGTTCAATAATGCCGGTAAAATAAATATATTTATAGACGGAAGGAGGCAATGTCTACCTCAGAGTGTTGTGACAAAAAGTGAGAAATTTGACAGCTTCAATATGTTCATACTCGCCTTACCTAAGTATAAAGCACCTAAGTATATACCCACGTATAAATTACGCATTAACCGCGACCCTATCGGCTCTGTCGATAAAAACACCAAGCAAAATGCAATCGGCTCAGATTAGTTTACGTAGATCCTGCATTCTCGAATCCTATTGTAGTGGCTGCGTCCACTGATGTATTTTAACCAAAATAATTATAAGGCTACTCTTTTTAACTTCATTTTTCTTCTTAACAACTCAGTACGAGGAGATGCAGCCGTAATAATAAATAACACATCTTCCTACATCGGCTAATTTTCAAGGTCTCGGGTGGCGACGGCTATAATAATTACATGACCTGGCAAGGCCCGCCGTTTTGTGGTTAGTAAAAAAAACTCTACAGGGTCTCTTACGTATGCGCTTAAGACGACGAAAGACGAAAGCTATCTGGTGTAGCTATTTCACCACCATCATCATCGTTATCATCATCGGAGAGCGACAGGCACACTTTGATCGAGAATTGAGAAAGTTTATTTCCAACATAAAGTTGTGGCTCATGCTATGGTTGTTGTTGATGAAGGTATTATTCAATGAATTATAGTTCAGACCTTCGTAACGGGTTGGCTGCTTTCAAACGCCCATAAGATACCCATTTCAAACCGTGGGACACCTGGTACTATTTTACGCTTCTGCGCACGCAATAGTACATCTCTTAACGGTACTGCTTGCCCAACATGACGACAGTATAGGGTCTTTTTCCAATGTGGTTTCAAGCACTGGCGTGGCTCAATGGTAGAATAGTTGTTCGCGACTAAGAATGCCTTGGTCCGATTTCCTCTCGCACCCTGATTTTTGTCTGATTTTTATTGTGTCGCTAGGCCGCATGAGTTTTCGTAAGCTGCGTTTTTCAAGGCCAACTTCTGATGTGGCAGTTAAGGCTTTTAGCCTCAATTAGTTTTTCTAGTACAGCTGCTGAAACGTTCATTCTAAGGCATTAAATACGGCACAAGCATATTATGTATGCCTAAAAAAGAGCAAAAGAACAGGACAATAAAAGAACAAAAGAACAGGACAATAAAAGACGGGAGTCCCGTCTTTTCTTGTCCTGTTCCTCTCTGCCTCCAAATTTTTGTTCGTCTGTATGCATGCGCTATAAAAAGCAACAGCTTACAGAGCGAACGCGATTTAATGTGCGCCTCGATGATTAGCGGTAGTGGAACCATACACCTAGTTTTTATACTTTTTAAAACCGATGTGACTGCAAGACATATTGATTATAACCGACTGAAGAATCGCTTACCTGAAGTAGCAAAATATGAAGATTGATATGAGGAGAGCAACAAGAGATATGGAGTATCCCGTCACGTACAAGGAATTGACCAAGTTGCGGAACTGTAATGGGAGGGAAGAAAAGATATTTCAAAACGCAGCACCACACTAACGGAAAGGCAGCGAAATATTGCTGCGTGAAATATCTTGATATGCCCTTCTACATTCAATACATCTACTGAGACAAACTTCATACAAAATTATCAATTCGCTAATCGTTACTCAACGTAGCAATGTGTTTAAATGTGGATTGCAACAAAGAACAAGAAGAAAGAAAGCTTTTTTCTTCTGCCTCGAGAACAATGTGTTGCTTACTTTACCATTCAGATTCTCGGTTTTAGGATCGCAAATTTTCTGTTGCTATGTCGATACCTAAGTTTAATAGAAAGCAACTGATCAAGGTGCACATGTGCAAAACACTGAACAGCAGCCTTCTGCAAAAATAGCTGACGCATAGTTCGTGACTCGCTATGTGTTTCTTAAGAAACAAAGTTCTTTCTGCGACAATTGTTAATCGAGCTTACAAAACGGCGTACACTGAACTATGTGTGGTATCTGCTACCTTGGTTTATTTCTAGCAAATGACCTCCTCAAATGAACACGGTAAAAAAAATTAAATGGACTATCTGCACATGTCGATACTACGCACTGCTAATTGCGTAAATACCGGAATAACGATCAAAGGTACGTGCTTACAAGAGAACTGAAAAACAAGGAAGCGCGTCAGAATGAATGGCGGCTGCATCGCTAAGCAGCAAATGCTGCATACTAAACATGATTGATTAAGCGATTATTGTGTCATCGCGGTTTGATCGATGAAAATCGGAGTGCCTGAGGAGCCGGCGAGTTTCACAATGTAATAAGTAAGACTGATTTGTAAATGCAAAAGAGAACAGGCATCGCCTTGCCGTTGCTTCTACGTGCTCTTAATGCGCATCACCCTCTGGTCGTCTATAACTGGGGCTCCATGTTTTCCGATAAATCCGGGAAAATCCGGTGAAGACTCGCCGGTAAAATTTTTGACAATCCGATAAACTCTGATTTCAAATGTCAACATGACCCTGTTCCGTTCTTACAGAAAGGTCATGTTCTAAGCTACATTGATACATCAGCCGGTTTGGCCGATATAAACGTTACCTCACGTCAACAGTATCTCGTAGAGAGCACCCATCGCACATTTAGCAAAAGGCTTGTCGCGCACGGAGCGAGAGACGTCAACGTATGCAGGGGCCCGCGAGCGCGAGGCATCTTGACATACGGTCCCCTGGCGGCACCTGGGCGCTCCAGACGACATCGAAACGGACAACACAAGACACCAACGAAAAACATTCCGTACTGAGCCGGATCGTCTCGCCGGACTGCTTGGGACAGCGGCGGTGGTGGCGCGGCGGTCGCCAGCACCCTCGCGGCTGTGAAGTTGGCTTTCCCTCAAATGCACGCTTCTGCGCATGTGAGCGCGCTTGGTGAATGGGGGCGCGAGCGGCGAGTTGTATCAAAGGCGCAACTCTGCTACCTAAAGGTAGCATATACAGTAACTCTAGGCACACCCTGCGTCAGACGCCCCCGTGTGGAAGGAGACGCAGAGGGGTCTCTCCACGCGCCGCAGTGTAAAAGAAAAAGAAATATCTAAGAGCGTCCGATTCTCCATTGTCGACACTTGCAGCGCGTTGCTCAAGCACAAAGACGTAACAACTGTGACAGTTGTCAGTTGACGCTAGTCCTGTGTATACCTCTGCGTTCTTTTCGGGGGTCCTTCTTTGTGCTTCAGCGGCGCGCTGCAAGTATCGAGCTGCTTGTCTTTCTTCGTGTGACATTCCAATTTCTTGCTATCGCATTCATTAATTCGCCCTTGCGGCGAAACTGTGACTTTTCTTTCTTGATGAATTTTTGGCACGAATGAATTATAATTGGGAATGCGAATGTTCCCCCCAATACAGTTTCAATTATTAGTGGAAGTACGTTCTGGTCGCCTGTCATGTTTCCGTTCTGTCACAAAATCTGAACTTTATGTTTTTCGTGTTTTTTTGGACATCTGTCATTGTCATTCAGGCAGACATTACGTCAGACACATGAGGTTAGTTGTGTGACAGAAATATTCGCTATGGTGGAGATTCACTAGCATCGAAATATAGTGACGCCGAAGCTACAAAAGGCACGCAACATAAGTGAAGTACACTTAGAACAGCATAGGAATGAATGGGTCAAATAACAATAAATAAGCATAATTGATTAATGAATAGAGTTTTATTTCCATTAACCCACCACACAAACACGGCCTACAGGGCTGTTGAAGTACCACACTAACAAAAATGTGTCCTCTTCTGAGAGCCGTCAACGTAGCTCCGCAGCCCTGTATGCCGAGCTTTTGCATCTCGCACTCATAGTTGAGCAGCTGAAGCAGCAGGAAATCGAACACGCCATGCGGCTAAACGCCATTGAGAATTATACACTACGGGGATTCGGATAAGTTTACTAAGTGTGCCTGAACATCGAGGAAAAACGGCATAAAAAGTATCAAGGCAGGCAATTGAACTGCACTCACTTGAAGGTCGTGGGTGTCTACGCACGCTGTGTAGTTTGACCAGATAATTCCTGTGATCGGATGACGGAACCATGAGGCATTGGCGGTGCATACTTTGTGCGCTTGCCCTTAGTGAGAAAAATTAAAAAAAAACAAAAAACGAAAGAATAACAACAGTCAGACCAGAAATACTGGCAGTGCACAGGTTTTTCTTTTTTTTTAATTACAGCCAGCAATAAATATGACGCTTTTCGTCTACAATCTGCGAATTGAGACAGAACGTATGTAACGCGCTGGTAGGGAAAGCAACTCAATAAAAGACCGACCGGAGAAATTCGGTTCTCAATTAAATGCCTGCACTGCAATATCAGCGCGCAATATTTCAGTAGACATATCGAATAATACATAAACGGTGTGATTTCGTCAGCAAGCGTGGAACCAAAGCCAACGCAAAATATAATAAAAAAGGAATCATAGTAATCTTCTGCTTTGATTTTGTTTTTCTTTGATTGAGGCATGCCAGTCATTATCTGCATTTCTTAGGCGAGTTTTCACATTCGTATACGAAAGCGAAGCGCGCAATTTTTACTAGTTGTGCATGAAAATATTACAGCGCCGCATAAAATTGACCTCGTTTTCTTGCGCGTGATAGGGTATCACGTGTGAGGACGCGCTGATACGTGCATTTACTCACTCGATGAAATGAATCCAGCCACGAACTGCGGGCAAGGAGCGAACGCTGTCTGACCTGCAGGAGTATCGTCCCAGCAATTCCAACCGTCCCACGTTCGCGGACAAAATGAACCATTGACGCCTGCAGCCAATGAACCATATACTGAATGCTCCAGGGCATCCCGAACGCCGACACAAACATAAATGGTATGACACACAAAGCTTTACCTTCATCTGGGAATGGCTTGAGAAGTACGTGCTCCAGGCAATGCTTGAAGTAATGGATCTTCTGCTGCCACATCCAGTTTTCGCCTCGCGGAGAGCTCTGCTCCCAAGGGACATACTCTCCGATTTCATCAGCGATGTTCCACAAAAGTTTCAGTTCGGGGTCCTAGAATGAAAAGACGGAAATAGGATGTGGGACCAACGGTCTCTTCTTGCCTATGATAACGGGTGCTACAACTTGCGGTTGTCGTTTTTTGACGGCCTAAGAAGAAAGTAGTAAGCCGGTGCATCGAGGGTTAATAAAGCTGCTACTAGGGCTTGCTGATATGACCTCGCGGTGACCAGTTCTGAAGAAAACATGAGTGATCGCACAAGCTACATCCAGTCATAAAAATTGCTGTTGTTGTTGTACCCTCTGCCACATGGCTCACAGAGACATCAAAAGCCGCGGTTTCTTTTTCTTCTTTATTAGCCCGCTGCTCTTACGCGCCCGTTTCTGCGTCGAGCGGCGTCGCCATCACCGTCGCCGTCGGTGGCGTAACCAATAGACATGAAAAAATAAAATGAAAAAAAAATACCCAGGATCGCATGGAGTTCGAACCCGGGCCCTCTGCGTGGCAGTCGAATATTCTACCACAGAGATACACTGGTGCTTGACACTCATTTACAAAAGACCCTGTGCAGGCGTCATATCGGGCAAGTAATCGCGTTAACCAATGTAATATAGCGTGGCAGAAGAGTAAAAAAAATTCGGATCCCACGTCTTGTGGGAATCTGCATCATGCGAAGCAGTCAGCGAGTAGTTCTATGCTGCATTTTTTGGCTTTGAGCCAAGCGTTAGGAGGTGGATCGAGGTGTTTTTATAAGTGTAGTAGTTGTATGCTCATCGTGGGCTTACCAGGCACGTCGACAAAACTTGGAGTTTAAAAGAAACTTATGGTCTGACGTAACGTCAGCATTCACGTAGAGCACATTCATCAGTGTTATCGAAACGAAGTGCAATTTACAGTGCGATGATGTGAATATTAAATGCAACTTTTGTTAACGTATTTATCAGGGGTGGAGCGAAACTTGAATTTAGCTTGCTGGATTACGGGAATGCAAATGTAATGTTTATTAGACTGCTATATTAGACTGCTATAATAACAATGGAAACATAAAATTAACTTGACATCACGCCTGTATCGTAGGAGTACATATGTAGCATTTATTGCTTCGTTATAGAATTAGATGGCCAGCTCCACAACCACAACTGACGTTGCACCGACGTCAGGCCTGCATAGGCTGTTTTTACAAAGCAGTTTCTAGAACTGGCGTGGCTGTGTGGTAAAATACCTGACTGCCACGCAGAATGCTTGGGTTCGATTCCTGCTGAGCTCCTAGTTTTTAATCTTTGCATTCGTCGGGTCAACGCTGCCGATGCCGGTTTTTCTTAACGCTCTCGCATTTAAATTACCAAAGTCTGTTCTCGCCATTCTTCGGTAGATATAAAGTGTCAATCCCCTGTGGCGCATACCCGTACACCGCGGCCCGTGGTAAACGGGTATGTGCCACACGTGTCTGGAGGAAAGGGTTTGACGACGTACGTGACAGGATTTTCACAATATTCATGTCATGACCCGACAGTCCTATTCGTCAAGACCTCTTATCCTCCCATGCCAATTTTTGTCTGCACCAAGTAAGGGAGGCGAATATGAGAGCACCCAGACGTAGGCGGCTGATAGATAGATAGATAGATAGATAGATAGATAGATAGATAGATAGATAGATAGATAGATAGATAGATAGATAGATAGATAGATAGATAGATAGATAGATAGATAGATAGATAGATAGATAGATAGATAGATAGATAGATAGGCACAAATGCTTCACCTTTAATAACAACCAATTATCACACAATGCTGGTTGCGCAACGAGTGTGTGGTTTAATGCTTCCCACCTACTGCAAAGTGCTCAGCCATAATCTCCATCGTCATCATTCACATGCAGCATCAACAAAGTGCACATAATACCTTACAGATGCGCAGCGGGTACATCGCGTATCCGCACAAAGACGAATAATGGCGTAATAAGAGCTGTCCTACTTCGCGAAAATTATGATTTATGGCGTAGTGGATATATTGCGGAAAGCCAAAGCTTCACACAGTTGGCCTTGCCCCAACACGAAGCTGTGCTAAGAAGTCGCATTAGGCAGTATCGTAATCGTCGGTGAATTTTTTTTTTTTTTGAATATTTCTCGTGTATGTATACGGCTTGTTGGCGGCTTCACGAGCGAACAGTTATTTGTACTTCTCCAACCTCTTGTAGCACGCTCTTCCAATGAACGAAATGTGCGGAATTTTTTCGAGGGACTCGTTTCTTTCTTAGACGCAACCAAATGATTCCTGCTCGTCTCTTGGATTCATCCTGTTCCTATGTTTCAGTCTAATAACCCTGCCCTTACAAGGGCTTTCATGTTATTTTTTATATGACTCATAAGTCGACGTAAAGTGAAGTCACAAACGGCATCTAATGAATAAAGAATGTGGTTAAGTTTTACATTTGTTCTCGGAATATGAAGTCAATGCACTCATGTTTATTGTCTCGCACTGTCGCGATAGTTCGAGAGTAGCCATTCGAACGAAGCCAATTTACAAATTAGGTCACCATTTTGTTGATCCAAACGAAGACTTTTTTGTTTTATTTTTTTTCTGATTAATTGTATCCCCCTATCTCTGTTTTCGGCATGAAATATTGGGCAATTTTTGAGTGACTGCCACGCTCCAGTATTTCGCGCGCGTTGAGAAAAAAAAAAACATTTCAGCTACGGGAATGAAAGAGAAAAAAAACACATCCATTATGAATTGATCCCCGTTTAGGCGTAGGATCTACTTCTCGAGCTATATTGCATTTCGGTGCCTGTATACGTATGATGTACATTACCGAGAAAATTATGTTGCAGCGTGCCCCGTATTAGCCCGAAGTGAAGTTAGCAGCATAGTTGGTATTTACCTAGGAGATCTGAGCCATAGAGCCTCAGCCACATAGCGTAGACTCAGTTAGACGGTTATGACTCGGTTATGACGCCGGTATTTTGCAACGTGGTATGTATGCTAAGCTCTTCACAAATATACAGAAAGTTGCATTTCAAAAAAAATTTCCCTAAATGTTATTATTTAAATCTCCAAACCTTAAAGATAGTGGACAGAGTTTTGTCGCAGAATAAAAGTAGGCGTACAGACACATACTCAAGACAAAGGAAAGAAACGACTGAATTGTGAGCCGTGAAGTTGGATGGCCAGTGAAGCTGGGCAGCACACAGCCACAGAGGAGACAAAATTTCGAAACATAGCCGATCCCACACCTGCAGATAAATCCAAAGTGCCTGTTGTAGAAAGTCCCGTTTGAATTCAGCGTATGGTACCTTGAAGTTTTCCATTTGGGCAGCGTGGTGCTTGCAGTCTTTTTGCCGCATTCTCCGTTTCGCGACGTGAGTTGTCTGGCTTGCCGCATGCTCTTGGAGTTTCATGCGCGATATTATTACCTGTTTCCTACCCGTGTTTTATCTTCTTCGTTTTAAGTGGACTGGTGATGAGTGGCGGAACTTGCTCCGCTTGTGTGACATGTGCGTTTTCGTCGACGTACTGAAAATATACGACCAACCCTAGCCAGTACGAGGTCTGTCAGAAAAGTATTCGACCTTATTTTTTTTGCGAGCACCTGATGGATTTGAAACAAGCGCGCTTGTATCAGCCGACCTTGAACCTTCGTGCGCATGCGTGAATTTTTTCCCGCCTGCCAATAGCGTCAGTCGCTGGGGGGACGCAGCGTTTGAGTGAGGTCGTGCGCAGTGCTCTCATCGGTTTTTCATTGCAAGGAAAATGACGGAGCGACTGGAGCAGTGCTACTGCATCAAATTTTGCCAGAAACTGGGCGACAGCCAAGTAGAAACCATTGGGAAGATCAAGACGGCTTTCGGTGACGACACTATGAGCCGCACACAGATTAAGGAGTGGTACAACCAGTGTAAAGACGGCCGCACATCGGTGGAGAGCGAGCCACGCTCCGGTCGGCCATCAACATGCCGCTATGACCAGGTCATTGCCGAAGTGAACGCTGTGGTGATGCGGGACCGTCGTGTGACTAACCGGGAAATTGCGGAAGAGGTGGGCATCAGCACTTTCTCAGCACATTTCATTATGACCGAAGATTTGGCCATGAAGAGAGTTGCGGCGAAATTCGTGCCGAAGCTGCTCACGGTGGAGCAAAAGCAACTTCGTGTTGAAGTCTCACAGGACATGCTGGATTTCACAAGCAGTGACCCTAACTTCATGAACACCGTTATCACTGGTGACGAGTCTTGGGTGTACGGGTACGACCCGGAAACCAAATCCCAGTCGTCACAGTGGAAGCATTCCACGTCACCAAGACCAAAGAAGGCCAGCCAAGTGCGCAGCAACGTTAAAGTGATGCTGAGTGCTTTCTTTGACTCCCGCGGTGCGGTACACCACGAGTACGCACCGCAGGGTCAAACACTCACCAAAGAGTACTAC
Source organism: Rhipicephalus sanguineus (assembly GCF_013339695.2). Classification (NCBI taxonomy): domain Eukaryota; kingdom Metazoa; phylum Arthropoda; class Arachnida; order Ixodida; family Ixodidae; genus Rhipicephalus; species Rhipicephalus sanguineus. The sequence continues at coordinate 68,251,791 of NC_051178.1, read as the reverse complement.
AGGGATGTCCTCCGTCGCCTACGTGATGCTGTGTGGCGCAAGAGACCTGAGTTGTGGTCAACAGGAAACTGGCGCATCCATCACGACAATGCTCCTGCACATTCCTCACACTTGGTTCAGACTTTTTTGGCGAAACGTCAGACTCCTGTAGTTCAACAGGCTCCTTACTCTCCTGATATGGCCCCCTGCGACTTCTGGCTGTTTCCCAAACTCAAGAGGACATTGAAAGGAGAGCGATTTCAGACAAGGGAGGACATTATGGCTGCAACGACAGCTGAGCTGAACTCCATTCCGAAAGAGGCCTTCTCAGAATGCTTTCAACAATGGCAGCACCGCTGGGAGAAGTGTGTGGAGTCCCAAGGGCACTACTTTGAGGGGGATTAGGTTTCCAACGCTCCAATTATGCCAGTCTTTTTTTTCTTCCACCAAAGGTCGGATACTTTTCTAACAGACCTCGTATATGACTTCGCTGAAATACGCCGTTTGTTCGTATGCTCTGTTTGCCACTTGTGCTGTGTCGTGTTCTATTTGTTTGTGTTGTCCCTGCTTACTCGTGTTCATGTGTGCACGCCTCATTAAATGCGAAGCATTTCTTACGGAACCTTTAGCACTTTGAGCGTTTCTATCTATCTATCTATCTATCTATCTATCTATCTATCTATCTATCTATCTATCTATCTATCTATCTATCTATCTATCTATCTATCTATCTATCTATCTATCTATCTATCTATCTATCTATCTATCTATCTATCTATCTATCTATCTATCTATCTATCTATCTATCTATCTATCTATCTATCTATCTATCTATCTATCTATCTATCTATCTATCTATCTATCTATCTATCTATCTATCTATCTATCTATCTATCTATCTATCTATCCGCCTACGTCTCGGTGCTCTTATAATCGCCTGCTTCACTTGCTGTAGACGAAAATTGGCATGGAAGGGTAAGAGGGTTTGACGAATGTGACGGTCGTGTCCTAACATGAATAACGTCAACATCCTGTCGCGAACGTTGTCAAACCCTTTCCTCCAGACACGTGTGGCACATACCCGCTTACCACGGGCCACGGTGTACGGGTATGGGCCACAGGTGACTGACAGTTTATATCTACCCAGAAACGGCGAGAACAGACATTCGTAATTTAAATGCGAGAGCGCTACAAAAAAACCGACATCGGGAGCGTTGACCCGACGAATGGAAAGAATAAAAATTAGGATCCCAGCAGGAATCGAACCCAGCATACTGCGCGGCAATCAGGTATTCTACCACAGAGCCACGCCAGGTCTATAAACTGATTTGGAAAAACAGCCTATGCAGGCGTAATGTCGGCGCAACGTAAACTGTGGTTGTGGTGCTAGCTATATAATTTTACAAGAAAGCAATAAACACTACATATGTACTCCTACGATACAGGCGTCATATCAGATTAACGTCTGTGGTCCAGTGTTGGATCCGCTTTTATAGCAGTCTAATAAACATTACATTTGTATTCCTGTGATTGAGCAAGCAATACTGAAGCATTGCTTGACCCCGGGGGAATACATTAACGAAAGTTACCTATCATATTCACATGATTGCACCATAAGGTGCGCTTAGTTTCAATAATACTTACGTATGTACTCTAATGTGAGGGCTCACGTTACGTCGCACCATAAGTTACCCTTTAAACGCCAGTGTTCTCGACGTGCCTGGTAAGCCCACGATGTCCACACAGCTACAACAATTACAAAAACACGTCGATCCACCTCGTAAGGCTTGGCTCAAAGCCATAAAATACAGCATAGAAATACTCGCTGACTTCTTCTCATGAAACCGATACCCACAACGCGTAGGATCTGCCAAATTCTTTTTCTCCTACGATGAAGATATATCTATTAATTGCACCAGCCAGAATGTTGGTCATGGGCGCTTTAAAATCTTAAGCCTATCTTGTCTTGTGCCAATGTAGATGTGCGACCCACATGCAAAAAAGCACTATCAAATATAGACATGTCGATCAACGCACGCGTGAAATAGCTGAACCCTTTTTTATTAGATGCAACAACAAGTGCATAAGTCATCCATCAATCATTCTTCTAGGTGAGGAATACAAGTATCTGTTAGACAAGACATGATTAATTTGTTTGTGTTGTTACACCCGTGCTTGGTCTTGGTGACTCATTGATCTGTATATATGTTCTTTCTTTTTCGAAAATAAATTTAGTTGTGAGTTCAGCGCTGTGTCCTTCTCTTCTTTCTGTCCGTGTTTACCCCTTGCGCTGTCGATTATATTACGATGTGCCAACTTCGCGGCGTCCAAAAAACGTCGGAGCTAGTTTTGCGAGATAGTATACACGAATAATCTTGCCCAAAAAGGCTATCAAGACGATCAAAAAGACGATGACATAGCGGCGCCTGGATTTGTACTTAGTGATCACTATCTCAAAACGTCCTGCAGTTTCGAACGTAATAAACCTGCTTAAGGATGGCCTGAACTTGCTAGAGACACCAAGTGAAAGTCCTTCCTTACCGCCATTAATTTCGCTAAGCGCGGAACGAGCGAGACTGTCATAGCCGTTTGATCTTGCTCCTGTATCTTCACGGCGTTCATCCTCTTTTCTGTCTTATCATGGTCTAACCGCTCCGCCCTGTGAAGTGATGTTCAAGCATCGATTCCATGTTCGCTGTCACAAAATTGGAAGATGTACTCGGTGAAGACGCTAGCCCCGAAGCGTTTCTGCTAGTCAAATATTGACAGGCGATGCTCGGCGCGACGTGAAAGGACTTAGCAAGGAATCTTCCGATGGTGCCTGTCTCCTTAATACGCCGCTTGCGATATGAGATGTCGTCCTATAAGATGAATCTCGAAATGTCTTGCATTCAATCGTATGAGAGCTGTCGGCACAGGAATGGGGGGCTCGGGCGCCCAAATGTACTACTGCTCTGATCCGATGGCAGGCACAGATTTTACCAAATGACAGCGCTAAGTGAGACAGCACGTGCGAGGCATGACAAAGCGAAGAAAATAATTTTGCTTTTATTTGCACGTGTGACTGAGGTGTCGAACTTCCGAAATGGAAATTAGGGCAAGAGCAAAAAGTTTAGTTAAAATATGCTTCGTTTGAGAACAGTTTATTGGTAAAAGAACGCTCATAGAAAAAATAATGTGCTCTTCTATAGCCAAATATAGCGTATACACCACTCACTTTAGGTGTGCTGAAGTACAGCCCAAAACGAAGCTTCTTTCGTGACTATTATGCGAGTGTCTTGCCGGGATATTGGCGCTATACCCCTTGCCAGAGGAATAGACAGGGCCAAAAGATTTACTGATCAGTGCACAGTGAGTGTTAAGTGAGGATTGCCCTTAAACATTACTCCTGTTAAAATTTTCTCGGTTGGTTGACTGCGGCTGGTCGAGGCCTTACGATTGGGCGGACGAGTGAAGGTGATTCATTCACTACGAGCTGCTCAGTCTGGGCGATACTTTGCGCAGTCATGTCGTGTTATCAAAATGCCCTCGTTCAATATTAAGCTTTCAGTGCATGTCGGATTCTACGTCATTCAAACTCCGCAGTGGTAAGGAAATTTGTACATGTATGCGGCGCACGGCAGAGCAGTTGCCCTGTGTTCCTCCACGGAATGACGCAATGTGTCACATTATTGTAATAAACGTAAGCAACGAGCCCAAATAGAGAGTCTGAATGCTATTACTCCTCCTTTGCTTCCCAAATCATAACGTTATCAGGTTATAGGCAGGGTGGTCTACTTGGTTTCTTCTTATCACAACTCTCATGACGGCCCCAAATATTATGCCTCACTTCTCGCCTACTTTAAAGTAAGCTTCAAAGAATACTTTTACATATGAAAGGAAACATGCGGCCATTCTTATTGATTCTCACTCGGTTACGCCTTGATTCTTTAAACTTTTCACCAATTTCTAACACTTTACGCAGCTGAACATCATGACTGACCTTATCGTGTCCACCCCGCAAAATAACGACCACTGCGCTAAAGCACGGTAAAATAAAGATGTGGTAGCGCTCTTACAGTGGGTAAAGAAACATTGCCTTTCATGCACGTTTCATGCTCTTACGTCGTTGTTCCTCCACATTAAAAGAAGTTAAAAAAAGATAGTCCACGTTACTGCACTGCGCATTCGAATATAGTTCTCTATTTTGATGCCATTGACTCTACAAATCAGAGTTCGCAAACACGCGGACCTCTCGCTAGCGGCCTTGCCCGCACATGACTGCTCGTCCCACTTTTTTTTTATTTTCTTAATAAGCACATCCGTGAGCTACACAGGCATAACTGGTCTAAAGTCTTTCGTGAGACACCACCTTCGGTCCCCATGTGTTCATATTTAAGCATCAAAGAAAACTATATTTCAGAATCCAGATTTTATTCATTTTGTAAACCAGTATCCATATGCTGTGGAATCCTGGCGCCAAGTCTGCTTTAGAAATGAGCCGTATATGCGATATGGAAAAAGTCTTCTTTCGAATAGCAACGCTAGTTGCCCCCCACCCACCACCCCACCCCACTCCTGCCTTCTTCACTGTCCTGGTCCTTGCGGAACTAAATTTTCGTGACTGCGGCCCCCGCTAGCTAAGGTGAGTTTGAGACCCATCGTATAAATAAACATTTGCTGAAGCATACTATCTATGTATTTTAGTTTGCATTATCTTTGATCCCGAAGAGAAATAAGTGGGAGCTGTCATGTTAAGAAAAATCACTAGTCTTTGAGTACTCAATTTTTCATAATAAAAGAGGTTGTTGGGCTAGTTGGTGGGTTATACTGTGCAAAAGGTAATGATGCAACGCAAGGCAAAAAAACAAAAACAAGAGGGCAGGAAAGGAAGCTCTTTCCTGTCGTCTTGTTTTTTTCGCCTTGCATTGCACAGCGCTACATACGAGCTCCAGATTGCTGTAAGCAAAGTGCACCAAATGTTCTCAAATGTTCCAGCCATTATCATCCAGTATCTTTAGCGACACCTGTGTGGATTGTGCTGTGTAGTGTGAAGATGACTTACAGGATTCCTTTTAGTTGTGCAATAGCCGTAGTGCGCAACTGGGCCTTTCCAAGAACCTTCCGCGAGGCAGTGGTAGAATGCCGTACCTGCGAAAGGGCAAGAACAATCATAATATAACTGGTTCGAACTCCAAGCCGTTGGTAGGTAGCTTTTATACCGTCTGCCTGCTAAGCTCTGCTGGAAATAGGAGCGACCATTAAGTCCTGTGGCGTTCCTCGTGGAGCACACAGGAAGTGCTTAATTGAATTGTGGGCTTTATGTGACAAAGCCACGCTATTAATATGAAGCCCATCGTGCAGTGGGAGTCTTCGGAGTAATCTTGACCCCCTGGGGTTCCATACTACGCACCTAAATATCACGGTGTTCATTTTTTCGCTTCCCCCGACAGAAATGCGGTCACCTCTGCAACTAATCCAAACCGTTATTTCGTGCTCAGCGGAGGAACCCATTGGCCGCTAAGCCACTGAAGGCCTAACTGTAGCGCAGAGGCAACAGCGGTGGTGAAATGGCAGAGCGCGTGTCTCCAATCTACCGTGTACATTGTTCGATTCCCAGGTCCGCCGGGGAACCAACTGTATTTTCTGTACAAGAAACAGAAATACACCGACAAGCCCGAGTTTGTGTATGACTACTGAGGTGGAAAACAGCCCCTGCTACCTTCTATTTTCGCTTCACTTCCCCTTCGCACCCATGACGCTGTGCTGTGCTTTCCTTATGGGTTGCAGCAACAGGCGCCTTTTGTAACCTCAAACCACTGCTTCTCCCTCTCCGACAAAAGCATGATGCTCGGGTGACGCGAGCTCAGGTGCTCCTCTCCCCTGCCCTTACACTACCGAGTGCTTGATCTTGTTACCACGCACACGTCTATGTCCTCCTCGCTCTTCACCACCCCTGCCATCGCATACTGCATCACCTAATACACAGGATTTGGATGCTGGATAACGGAATTTCTTATCCTTGTGTTGTTTCATTTATTATTGCGTTGTTTTACACCCAATTCTGCCTAAGGTTTGGCACTAAGGCCGGCTGTGCGTACCCGGTGCTTCCTTCCTCTATGTTCGAAATAAATAAATAAATTAAATAAATAAATAAATAAATAATAAATAAATAAATAAATAAATAATAAATAAATAAATCATTCATCTGACTTGCAAGATAGCACGCGCGGTAAGAGAGTGCGTTATGCCATCATCCTTCCGTGTTACTATCGCACGCGTATTCTTGCACCTATATACAGCATGCAGGCCGTGGTTCACGATTGGGTGTTATCACGCCTAGACCTACTGAACATAATGGCGACAGCTAAAGCCGCTCTACAACGTAGCGGAGATTTAGACGACATCAACACAACAGTTCACTTCAAATCTACCTTCATTCACTATAGAAATAATAACAGAGGAAGAACTTTGAATGAATTGATTAAGCGGGACAACGTGAAGGTTATGAGCCTGCACAAGATATTATTATTATTATTATTATTATTATTATTATTATTATTATTATTATTATTATTATTATTATTATTATTATTATTATTATTATTATTATTATTATTATTATTTGGTTTGAATACATAGAAAACACGAAGACACAGAGGAAATAGGGAGGGAACAGGCTGACAACTGCCACCTAAAGGGGCGAGTGACTGTGTAGCAAACGTAAACCAACGTTTGCAGTCGAATCCTTCTAACGTGCCGTCAGGGAGAAGCGCACGAATGGTCAGCTGTTGTGTTTGTCATCGTGAAACAGATGTAAGGCACCTTCCTCAATTACTCATCTTGGGCGACACAGTCAAAAGCCCGAGGAACTAATGTCGCCGAGCGTTTTACAAATATGCACCTGGATAGGATAACGCACCTTAGAGACGTAGCACCGGCTGAATGTTGGCCGCGGCAGCCACTATAAAAAAAGTCAGTTTCGCCGCAAGGGCGAAGGATTGAGAGCGATAGTGACAAATTGGGATTTTATACGAAGCAAGGCTTGCAGCTCACTGCTTTAACATGTAACCTGGTGTAACTCTGCACAACGCTGCCTTAATGAAATGCGGCTGCTCTAGCGAGCGAAGTGGTTTTCGTGCTGTCTGTCACTTCAACGCTAAGTAAGCGCTGAAAGCAGAGAACGTAGAAATAATGAGTTGTCAACTGATCTCTGTGGAGATAGGACACGCGCCAGCGCGCGTGATAGGAGCCCTTTTGATGAAACTTTGCAGGCGCTGTCCGAGCGATGCAGCCCCTTACCGGTGCATTCCCATAAAGTGGCACTCACTTCGGCGAGCTCAGTCGTCTGCTGCGCTTTCGCAGATAGGTCTTAACACGAAGTCGCTGCATCACAGGTGATCGAATGAGCCACAGCGAGCTCCAAAATGCAACATTGTGCTGCTCCCACGTGTCACCTTCGGGAACATGACGTCACGATAAGTATAAGCGCCGAAAACTAAATCAAAGACTATGCAGAAGAATTATTAATATAAATTATTGAGGAGACTCTGACAATTTGCAGTATTTTTCTGCTGTTCTTGCGTTCCGGAAGTTTATATATCACAACAAAAAACTAAAAACTGAAAAAAATATTACTTTTCAGCATTCCCGTGAGGCACTTTTGCAAGCCCTGTGCATTGACTCACATAGCCAAGAAGCTAACTAGTTATGACACCAGAAATTGCGTTACTACCTTGATCACCGCCGCAAACTGTACGGGAGTGGCTTATTCTAATGCAGGCTATAGAAAAAAGAGTTCACGCTGCGGTTAAAAGAGGAAAAGTGACATTTAGCCGACCTGTTCGTGCCGTTGTTCTTGCGCATAGCGGCAAGGTAAAGAAATGCAGAAAAGTACCAGCAATTTTCTCTCGGGCCCTAAATTTCTACAGCAGTGCACGCCTCGTTTGCTCTTTGTCGACGCTAAATGAAGCGGAGCTATTTTCGGTGCAACCTTATGTCAAAGACATTACTCTGAAAGCGAGGTGGCCCGAAGGGAGTTTGTTGCATATTTTTCCACGCGCATCCTGCATCGACAGCGCTAAGTGGACTAATTGCCCTGCTATGACTTACGCCTTGTGTTGCGAAATTTCCTGCTGCAGCGGAGGGCCCACATGAGGGCTTAACAGCGCAAATAGAAACTGAAGTACTCCAGAAACGTGACAGAATCTGTTTAATAGCTGCAGCTGTAGAATGTGGTAATTGGTACAAGCAGTTCTCAGTAAACGCCATCGAGAAGCTGTCACAACGTTTTGACCCCAACTTTCATCCTATATTTAATCCTACTGAACTTACTCTTGCTATGAGACGTCGAATAACTGTAGGAGAAGCTTCACAAAACATATTGAGCCATGCTATGACCGGTGCAGCTTTAATGTGGCTGGAACATGCGGGGTTACGGCCATTTTAGAAATTTCTGGATCGTGAGAGGCTGTGCCGTCTATAGAACACTTAGTCGAGAGAAGACGTTTTTCTGTAACAACTTATTAGCGACAGCACATGTAAATAATCCCTGATTAGTCGGTTATTCCATTAGTGCATCCAAATCTTGAGCCATGTACTCTAAATAAGAAATCCTAAGCGGTCCGTTTTCGAAGCTTTGTTGTGAAAAGTAGCAATTCTCACTCGCTACACCACGTTGTGAGATATTTATTCTGAAAACCCTGGGAAAGGTTATACACACGTTCTGCTAAACTATATCTCACATTGTTTATTGAGGGCTTTTCAGAAATATTATGACGATTCAAGCGCATTTCTTGCGACGTGCGCTCGTATCGATAAACCTGAACTGATTCAGAAAAGAGCAGTTCGATTTATATACAGTAGTTATGGCCGCACATCAGTAACAGACCTTTTACCCAGAGCTAACTTACAACCTCTATCCACGAGAAACCGTCATTCACGCTTGAAATGTATTTATTAAATATTAATTAGACATGTTAAGGTCGAAGCGCATTCAATTCCATCCACCACGAGCTGTAAGATAAGACAACGACATGATATAACATTAAAACCGTATGAAACACGTAATGATTGCTTTAAATATTCATTTTTTCCAAGAACGGTCAATGGTTGGAATTTATTAAAATGACACTAAAGAAAAAAAGCGATTTTTTCTTATTGGTAAATTACTCTTTCACAATTCCAAAATCACCGCGCTTTCCGCGAGAAGACGCTGGGTAACCGAAAAAACGCGCGAAAAGAAAATGCGGGTGACGACGCCACCTTGAAATTCCCTCACGAAACTTCGAGACGTCATAGATTATAACGGTGTCTACGAGGTCCTATGTAGTTCCTAATCAGCAAAATCGAAGTGCATTGTCCTCTGATGGGGCCGTAGACTTAATAGACCACGTTTCAGGAAATTTCATTGAGCCAATACTGTCAAAATACGAAAAATACACTTTGAATTCCGTGATGTCAGGGGCAGAGATTTCGGCGCGAACTTTAGATATGAGACTTTGACTTTGATTTTCTCCTCTATTATTCAAACTACGATGGTGGGATTAACGACGTCAGTGTTCTAAGAATACAACTCATCAATGCAAGCCTATTCATGTTCTGTCACTTTACAAATCACCAAATGTTGCAGCCTTCATCCTAACGGTTATATGCCGCTGTGCGGCTACCTGAGAACGGGAACAGAACGGAAGAAACAGAGAGACGGAAAGAAAGATATGAAGAAAAAAGAAGCAAACATTGTTGCCGAAAGAAAATTCTTCACGAGGTGGTATTCGAACCCGCGCATCCTCGATCTGAAGGCGAGTGTCATAACCACTCGGCTATCCATGCACGATAGCAGAACATGGCATAGCCTTGTATAGTACAGCGTAGCAAGGAGTGTATCTTGGAGCAGTGAAATTCCAATGTTGCAGCATGTGGCCAACAAGTGCTAATATGCGTAAGAGTTGATTAGAAAATTCGCTTATCCTTACTACTCTAGGTTAATCATGACTACGGCTAAAATTCATTGGTTGAAAGAAGGTTGTGGAATAGTAATTCACATGTTATATTGTGTAATAAATGATATATTATATATAAAGATTTGTACTCTATTCCCCTCTTCAATAATTAGAGATAATCCAGTTAGAAATAAAAACAGGAGCGTAATAAGGCTAAAGGAGAGGGCACTTTTCCCCGGGCAGCATGTGGCCACTGCGGTGTTTCCACGTTGATGAACGCTGGCACACAAGTGCGGTTTGTGGAAAGGCCAGCTAATCACGTCGAAGCAGAGATTCGCAGGTGAAGGAACAGAGATGCCATAGTACACTTCTTGGGAGTTTCAAAACCAATATGTATTCTCAAAGAATAAGAAATGGGGGTTAGACAACCAGAATAGTGTGGCGAAGTGGACTTGTTGATACATCTTGAAAGGTGGTAGTTATGCGATATTGAAGACGAGGCTAACGAAAGAAAATTACGCTCAACGACGAAACCCAACATCCAATAATAGTCGGCGACATCTCCCCCCCCTCCCCCCCGCCCGTTTCCATGCTGGAAATGGCATGGCGAAAACCTTACTATGTGCAGCCCAACAGCGTACAACGACGTGAGGACCACTTAGGCCATCTGAACCTATTAAAGCTGTCAGATCAACGAAACCACGAATGAATATGTAGCTATGTTTACCTGCCGCGGTGACCCAGTGGTTAAGCTGCTCGGCTGCTGACCCGAACAAAGCGGTTTCGATGATGGCTGCACCGGTCCCATTTCTATGGAAGCGAAATGCTAGAAGCCTATGTGCTGTGCAATGTCAGTGCACGTTAAAGAACCCCACGCGATGGAAATTACCCGGAACCCTCTACAACGGCGTCTCTCGTAGGCTAAGTCGCTTTGTAACGTTAAAACCCATAAACGAACCAAAGACACATCAATCCACGCGAGTAATGAAAGATAGCTTCTTCAGTGACATTGGAACGTGAACGATATTCGACTTAGATACATGATGTTATCAGTGTAGTTAGAGGGCGAAGTTAACGAATACCAACAAGCATGTTCAATTCTCCGGTGTTACGTAGAATAGTTACGAAGTAAACAAATGCAGAAAAACTTTAGTGAAGTATTGGTTCGACAGGATATGCAGAGATAGTAGACATGTTCAGTGAACATGCATGCACTCAAGTCGCCAGTGCCCGTATTCGCAAAAGCGCTCTCACGCTAAAATGTTTCGTAAGAACATATGTCACGATATAGCCATCATGGGCGTATGATTAGGATAGGTGCTGGACAATGCAACAAACATTTAGGAAGAAGTCGTTTCGTGAATAGAACCGGGCATTATATCTACAGTTCTTGCTGAAAATTCCTCCTGGGGCTAAAAGGTTTAACAAGCTGCTTTGATGGTATATTCAAATTTTGGTCGAAGTTCAATGGAGGAACGATCAGACAGTGAAATTCGAGTAGTCAGAGCCACACCTAGCCGGCTAAACGTGATACGAAAAATGGTGCGCGTCTACGACGACAGAATGACGTTGAGAAAAACCTTTGGAGAGAGGTACAACATCTTCTGACAGGCGCACTTTTTATATTGACACAATTAAAATTAATTTCCCGCGGGCACATAAAGACATCTATACTCGTTGTGAAAAAATGAATAGTGTGAAAATTTACGATCGTGTGGCGCTAAACTGAGCATTGGAAAACATCACAGAAGGAGTAGAACGCAGGCAAAAAGGCGCGGCACTACGAGCTTCTAGGTCATTCCTTTTGCTATGATATTTTCCAACATTAAACACAGCCCAATCATGAACATAGAGTAAGATCAGTGCAATCATGAGCATAAATTACGAACAAAGGGTGATTTTTGGAACCGGTCGAACTTCTTTCAGTTTAAAACACAATTATGCAGGAACATTTCTAAAATGATAACTGTCATACCGTTCAACTAAATGCCGACCTTATACAGCTCTTGCTTCAAATGTAAAGAAAGCTTATCCATTTGTTTGATAGATACGTGAAGACGGTAAAATCAGCTTAAATGAAAGAGACTAAATATATCGGCTATTGTCCGACAGCGTTTCAGATGTTTTGGATCTGGTAAAAATGTGTGCATCCGGACAAACGTGCACATCATTGACGGGAAACGTGTCACAACGAAAACCCTTCTTAGAATTTTTTCCCATATTAGGCAAATTTGTTGCCGCGTTTATGCGACATACTCTTCAAGAACTCAATATAGTAGAATTGGGCAATAGATCTTGCTACAGAAAGTAGTAGGAGATTGGACCTCTCTATTGCAAACATTCTGTTCTTGAAAGCTTCCGTGTTAGGTCATTGTCATAGGCGCTCCGCTGTTGGAAAATGTTGATTTCAATCAGTACGATTTTGTTACTAATTCCGTAGCTTGTTATTAGAAATTTATTTTGGTTACGCCAAAATTTCTCAATAGAGAAACGATTCACATTTAACCAAATCTTTTATCTGATCCGTTTTCTGGCTAATTTCCGGGGCAGCCTTCGGCCATTGTTGTAGTATATAACAATCATCTTCTTCGACCGTGTGGTCTGGAGGTCTCGTGGTTGTGCTAATGATACGCCTGTGTAGCTCTTCAGCAGATGACACTAAATAAATATGCTCTTAGTAAATTGCAAATGTTCAACTTTGAGCATATTAGGTTGGCCCAAGGCACACCCACCTACCTTTTAAAATAAAATGCACATACGTGAAATGTAGTGCCAAGCATACGATGCAAATTTGGTATGTTGCAGAACCTCCCTTTGAACAAGCAAAACCATTCCGAATACACCTGCGCGACACCAGTACGATTAACGCATCAAAGCAGTGACATCATCGCACGACCAGCTGCATAACATGAAAACATTTTCTCACCTGAGTAATTTACAACTCCAGGCATGAGACCGGGACACGGTGCCTGGGCCACACTCCCGGAGCGGTTGGTGGCCAGCAGTGCCAGCCATCGAACCTCCAGTCGCATCGGGCTGCAAAGGTAAATGTGGCAAAAACAATAACAAGAGTGAGTGCCCATTGAGCATTACGCTCACCTTTCAGTATTTCCAATAATTTCACTATTTACGTATTTTTAGGTATTTCTCCTTCCAGCATTTCCAGACAGCGTACTCCAGGAATGTCATGCCTGGGGCTGCTTGGACACCGTATCTTTTAGTTTCTTACGGCTACTCATCGGCTGCACATTAAATACAACCGCCAAGAACCACAAACTCAAGAGACTGCATGGCCACCTTTCGTGGTCGTCAGAACACACAAAGCGGATGTGCAATTTTAAGCCAGTCAAAAATTCGCCGTGCGGCATGCATGGTTCAAAAAAGGAACTTGATAATGGCGTTCAGCCAGGCTATAAAATTGCAGCATCTATCAATACCGCCCTATATTCCCTTTCGATATAGGAGTTATATCCTTTTAAAAAACCTTATTGCGAAATATATGCCGATTGCATCTGGTCAGCAACAAAAATGTTCTAGCTCTGAAAATGTATCTTAAAGCATGTAGGAAATGCAATAGCCAAAGCCTCGCCTAAAGATCTTGTCTTAACAGAATTTCTTTATGAGCATCAGAAATACGCAATCGGGGGCGGGGGGGGGGTAGGAAGCTTTGGAGATGGAATTATATGCACAAAAAGTATCATTTTTGGGGGGTGTCTGGCACAAAACAAGTCTGGCGTCAAAAGGGCCGCTGCACCACATGAAGAAGGCTAAACTGTATAATCATGAACGACTCCGTCTGCACGCAAGACAAGCTCTTACCATGGGCTTCATTAGACATATAGGATCATGAATATATTTTCTGGGATTAACTTTCAAACAAATCACGCATTTCGGAGTTCTAGTATCGTCATAAGTGGCTCGAAACAGCATAAGGCAAAAACCATTCGAATGTTTCTAACAAGACAACTATTCATCTATCTCCGCCTGAGCGTGTGCCACGTTGACAGTTAGACCAATGCGTCAAAATAGCATGCGTTGAATCAGGTAAACGGCCTGCTGTGCCAA
>NC_051178.1:68203637-68237727 GCF_013339695.2 Rhipicephalus sanguineus | reverse complement strand
GTAACATCGCGCGCTGTAGCCGCTGGGACGGCAGCGTTTCGGCGTATCGCGTTAGATGGTCTACAGCGACTATGGCGCAGTGGTTACCAGACGACGTCAGAGGAAGTGGTCCATACAAATCGATGCCCACGCACCCAAACGGACGGTTAGGGCAAGGTAATGGTTTCGGCGTTGGCAATCGAGGCAGGGGCGAACGAACGTCTGCACGTAGCGGTACATCTCTCGCCAGAAGTATCGCTGTCGAATGCGGTGGTAAGATTTGGATACCCCATAGTGCGCGCATTGCGGAGCAGACTGGAAGGACTCACATATTTGAGAACGCAGACAGCGGGGTATCACTAGTAGCCACTGGCGGCCGTCGGCGTTGTAATTGCGTCGGTGCAGTAGGTCGTCACCAATGGCAAAATGGTGGGCTTGACGACGCAACGCGCGAGTGGATGGTGTTGCCGACAAATCAGTGAGCAAGTCGATCAGTGAGGCGATCCATTTTATCCTTGCGCTGTTCGGTAGCGATGGTGTGAACGTCGATGGAGGAAACTGCAATGTAAGATACTGAGCAGGGGGCATTGTCGTCAGGGAAGGGGGAGTGCGAGAGGGCGTCGGTGTCAGCATGCTGGCGTCCGTTGCCGTACAGCACGCGGATGTCGTAGTCTTGGAGGCGAAGTGCCCAGCGGGCGAGACGGCCTGAGGGATCCATCAATGACGACAGCCAGCATAGTGCATGATGGTCGGTGACGACATCAAAATGAGCGACCATACAAATAAGGTCGGAACTTTGTAAGGGCCCAAATGATCGCCAGGCACTCTATTTCCGGGACGGTGTAATTGCTCTCGGCTCTAGTAAGCGTACGTCTTGCGTATGCCACGACATACTCGGGGAACCCTGGTTTGCACTGCGCAAGGACAGCGCGGAGGCCTACACCACTGGCGTCAGTGTGGACCTCCGTTGGGGCCGTAGGGTCGTAGTGGCGTATTATGGGAGGAGACGTCAACAAACGACGGAGCTTTGCGAACGCGCCGTCACACTCGGACGACCACGAATTTGGGGGTCCATCACTTCCAAGGAGCTTCGTCAGCGGCGATATGATGGTGGCAAACTCTCGTATGAAGCGTCGAAAGTATGAAAATAGTCCTACGAAACTGCGCAGTTCTTTGACGGACGTAGGTTTGGGAAATTCGGCCACGGCCCGAAGTTCGGCCGGATCGGGAAGGATTCCGTCCTTGGGCACGACGTTGCCGAGGACTGTCAGCCGCCGTGCTGCAAATCGGCACTTCTTCAGATTCAGTTGGAGGCCGGCGTTGCTCAAACGTGTCAAAACAAACCCCAGCCGCGGCCTCGCTTCGGCTGCGGGAGGTCGTGGGTTCAAACCCCGCCGCCGCCGGTCACCCACCGTTTTCCGAACAATTGGGCACAAGTGCTCCCCCGGCCTGGCACTTTGGCTTTCTCAGGGGTGATGACGCTTGGGAAAGGAGCCTGCGCCTGAAAGCCCGTCGAAATACCCGTGAGCGCAAAACGTGAGACTAACTCGAGCGGGGAGTGATCGAGTGGTTCTGAGTTGTACGCCTGTCCGTTGGCTTAGGTCCTGGGGCCATGACAGAGACGACGAAGCTTTGACGTCACGGTATACGAGGAAACGTGTGCGCGCAGCTGTTTGCGGTCCAGCTCCCACACAGAACTTGGAAGACGACGTGTACGTCACGTAGTACGAGAGCAACCCATTACTATGTTCCAAGGCTTCGCTACCATTTATAGAATTTCAGAGAGTCCGGCCTGAGCGGTAGTTTCCTCTGGCCTCCTGCTCCTCAGCGGGGAATGGAGACAGGGAAAATATTTGGGGCTCCTACGCACTAGTGGTGCGAAGAATGATCAAGCAGCGGAGCTGGTGGCCTTCCCCTTCTCCTCACCCTCACATCACTCCTCCTTACTACTGCGTACCTTGCCCCCTTGCAATATTATCCTATACATGGTCTCGCTACGCTTTACGCTCTCCCTCGTCGTTTCCCTCCTCCTCACCCGTACTTCCTTTTCCCACCCCCTTGCTTTATTATAGTATACATGGCTATGCAATGTTTTACCCGCTCTTCATTTCCGTCCTCCTCACCCTTCCATCATTCCTGCACTGCTTCACTTCCCTTTCCCATCTCTTGCTACACTATACTATACATGGCTATGCTATGCTTTACCCTCTCACCTCTTGCTCACCAGCACCACACTCCTCCTTACCATTACTTCCATTTCTCACCCCTCAATATTACGTTATGCAAAATTGCTGCCATCTGTCGGAGGTTTGACGAAGCTACCGATTCTGCGCCATATTGTGGTCATGTGTCCGAATCGTATTGCTGTCGCTGCTATAACATCTCGCTTGCATCTGCTTTGATAGTAATCAGTTGGTGAAGAAAAGTGTCAGACGGGTGTGTAAGGACCTGTACACGTAACGGGCATTTCGTAGTCACTGCGTTGACAGTTATTACGCGTAAATAACTACCTCAAAACGAGAAAGAATGTGCAAGCTTGTCACCGAGTCACATGTATAGGCGTGCCGTTGTTGAGAATGAAGCTATGCGCTAAGTTATAAGTGTTCTCTCCCTGTTTTCAGTGTAGTGAATAAAGCGTTGTTAGCTATCCGAATATGCTGCGTGTAGTGGAGGATGTTTGGAAAGAGGCTCTACCGCGTGACAGAGAGTGCTGTTGACCCATTTCAAAGCATATTTCCTAAGGGGCAGAAGAATTGATGCCTGGGCAAGTTGGAATTGGTTATGCATGTTCGAAACGGGTGGCGCAAAAACAAGGGACAAAGGAAAGACTACACACCACAGAGCGCCTGTGGTGTGTAGTCTTTCCTTTGTCCCTTGTTTTCGCGCCGCCCGTTTCGAACTTGCATTCCTAAGGGGCAGCCTACGCCTTGACGTATTGTCCATCAATTGTAAATAAAACGCGGTCCTCTATTTCATTTTTTTTAATATAAAATATTTCGCTGCAGTAGTCAACGGCGTAAGTTATGTATAGAATTACTGAATCATTAAAATGTAAAAATATACGCATCTCGCGTACGTGAAAAGTAAGCATGAAAATTGTAAGTTGCTCCAAGAAGTAGGTGCCGATTAGCGGGTATTTATGCAAAGTACTGCCGACATGTGCTGGCAACCCTATTGCAAAACCCAGCGCCACTGGGTACCAGCGTCCAGTGCCATGCCTGATTATGGGCCCAGCGTCGCGCTGGATACTGGGCCGCTGGAGCGGCGTTTTACTGGGAGGCGCTGGGTACTCAAGCGCAAAACGACTCTACAGCGTTAAAACAGCGGTGCCTACGTTGCCTACATAAATATATTACTAAAGAAAGTCATATAGAAGGCAGTGCAATAAAAAAAATGAAAAAAAATTACGAAAAAAAAAAAAAAACCTCCCCCACGAGGATTCGAACTCGCCACCTCTCAATCTCCAAGCGAGTACTCTACCACTGCGCCACGCTGGAACACGTCAACACCGCTGTAAAAGAGCTAGTCAATGCAGTAAGAAAGCGTTTGGTTTCATATTTCGGTGTCCTGTATTCAAGGAAGACGCGACCTTCCTTTCCAGTTCACGCTTGCTTCTTTATTAGACACAAACCGAGGGTGGCCGGCAACGCATGAAATGCCCAAAATGGGAAGAGCTCTAGGTTTCTTTAAGAATTCCCGTTCTAACTCCGAAAAATATCAAATGGATCGAGGAGCCGGGTATAGTTTGAAGGCTGTTACTGCCGATTTTTAATAGCCGTTTCTCGCCCTTGCTAATAATGAACATGTACAGAAGATGTATGATGACGCGTTCGATAAACACGCGCCTACATGAATTCATACTGAGTAGTTTTCTCGCGCGAGCGACGATATTACTGCGGGACGGGCGTGTCTGACTTGTAGTTCTATCGATACCTACAACTATAAAACCGCTCAGCAAAAACAAATACATTTAGTTGAAAAAAGATGCCGGTGCGTTAGTTCACTAACGCGTACCAGTTGACAGGTATGTGTTCTGACGTATGAGCAGTATGAGTCAGAGAAGTACCGGCGAGTGCGGCCGGTTTCTTTCGGTGAGCCTGCGTTCGTTGCTGAAAGCGCCTCGCATCGATCGTCATCGCTCCTTGTGCGGACACCGTACACAAGAAGAAATGGTTAATTTAGGTTAACGAATGTCCAGACTATAGTTTACAGTAAATCTTACACGTTGGAATTGCGTGTACTTAAACCAAGAAGCGCCGGTGGCATGTAGACGGACTCGGCCGGTCCGCTAGGCCTAACGCTCGCTGGGAGCCGCACTGGGTAGGACCGATCTTGGCGCAGATGAGTTGCGATGGTTGAAGTTTCTGCATTTCAGCCTCGAAACATTTTTAACTGTTACCTAACGTATAGCTGAAGTAAGTCGAAGTGCAAGAATTGCCCGAGATGCGTTTTTGGTGTGGCGATATCGAACGACGGCTGTTTTTCTGGCCTCCGTTGGGAGGGGTCGCGAAGCCAGAGCTCATTTTTCTTGCCAACTGCACGGCGATGTAACGATTTGCTCTGTATGTTCAGACCAACGCCTCCAGACTTATAAACATTACAATATGAAGTCATTACCGCAACACATCACGGATGCAAAACTGATATATATGATCGGCATGCACAAAATGTGTATTCATTGCTGCTACGCGCTCCGCAAAAATTGCGACGTTATTGGGACTGCATGAATAAAAAAAAGCGTGGTAGAAAGCAAAATGATCAGTGTTTGTGCTTTGGGTTATTAACATATTTTTCTCCACATTCGGCAGGGAAACATTAAAAGTGACCGTGATTTCACATATATCATATGTCACGTATATCATGAAAATAGTGCGCATCTCCTCGACTTTCTCTGCCAAGCTAGAATTTGTGACACATGTTTGGGACCCGTTAGGATAGCATCTATCGGTACCATCGAATCAGACATCCGATATTCACCAATACCAAAGCATTCCTGCGCGCGATACTGAAAGCAGCGCGCGGCACTGGCAGAACAGTGCAGGCTCCAGTATGTGCCAGCGCATGCCAGTGAGAATTCCAGCGTCTCCAGCGCTTCCCAGTGAGTGCCAGCGTCACAGCGGCAAAGCCAGTGGCTCTACCAGTGCGACCCAGCTCTTCCCCAGTGCTTTCACCGGAGTCCCAGTGAATTCGAGCGTATACCAGTGTTCCCAGTGCAGTCCAGCGCCAGAAAACGTACTGGTATCACGCTGGGGGTACTGGGACGGCGCTGGTTATTGCAATAGGGAAATGACACGATATACCAATAATATTCGCGTTGACATCGTCGCTTTTGGTGCCTGCTTGCGCCTTACGAATTCAACCCATTGCAGCAAGACAGTTTTGCCTCACCGACTGAACGCTTGCGAAACGACCCCAGCGCGTAACCAACGATAGCGGACTCACGGTCGAACCTCTGGGAGCTGTAGTGAAGACAATTACACAGGACGTGCGCAGTGGTTTCCTCGCTGCCAGTGAGCGCAGGCAGCACTGTCTCCCATTCCGATTCAGTAAGCAAAGCTGTTCGTGAAAGACACTGCAAGCCACAGTCGGCAGAGAACTGTTGTTTCGGATTGGGATAGTCCGGATGGAATTTGAAGTGACGGATCCAGACAATAGAGTTTCATAAAATAACCTAGAGAGGAAAGTGGCGCTGCGATCGTTCAACCAGCATGGGAATGATGGGAAGTACAGGCTTCATATTGAATTGCGTTAGCTAGCGAACTGTCTACGGATATTTTTCTACAGTTTCAGTTTCGTTCTTCGCGAGGCGTGGGTTGTGGGGTGCGCTGCAAAGCACTCAAGCAGTGCCTTCGTTGTTCATAGAGGCTGAAGACCGCTAGATCTCCTCGTTTGCTGCACCATTGCCGCTTCACAGGTTGCATTTGACAGTCTTAGCAAAGCATCGTCCACTCACCACTGTGCATAGATGTAGTGTCCCAAGCCAGTGCACGAAGTCGGCTGCAAAACGACGGCGAAGCTAAGTAGACGTGCCGTCACGCTCCTCTGACTTGACTTCACAACAAAACGAGACATGCGTTGAGGGCGGACCACTTGGACATACGCACCTGGAATCGCAACAGACGATACGTTAAGTGTTCCTCACTCAATACAGTATACTGTTATTTCCATAAATAAATAATGCGTACTTTCGAGAGAAAAACAAGGGTGTTCGTTTAAAGTGCTGTAAGAAAATTCGTTATATCGCGATGCCAGATCTGTAGCTCACTTTCAGAGCAATGCCTACCCCTGGTGGTTGAATTTGTCCAGGTTTCACTTCCATCTCACGGTCACGCAAACTTTTTGCAGTAAGCTTTACCTACAAAAGAATGAAGCAAGTTTTAATTGGGAATAACATCATATCACTTTGCACTCGGCAAACAAGCGTCGCGAATTTCAAGAACCTGATCCATCCGAAGCAGATCCGAAGCCTGTACTTCCCATCATTCTCATGGTGGTTGAAGCGCCGCTCAAGGAGACCGCATGGACACTAGCGCCATATTCCCCTCTAGGTATTATAGTATTAAACTCTATAATCCAGACAGTGAAGGCGGGTATGCAGAAAACCGGACGTATTCCTCATTGAATGCGTTTAGATCGCGTGCGAACGAGTGATTCTTTAATGCTGCATCGGTTCGTCATAATAGAATGGCTACCTGCACGTCACTTTCATGGGCATTCCTTGCAGAATTATCGCCATGTTCGTTGCCGTCGATGCCACTGTGGCCTGGAAGCCACTGAAAAGTTGTCATGCCCTTTGTCTTTTAATTGCTGATAGGTTTTTCTTATTTCTAATGGTAGTTGTTCTTGTGCACCACGACGTAAACCTGATGAAAGACAATGCAGGCCTGACTTCGAGTCTGTAAGTATGCCCCATTTTAGTGGTGACTCTAGTTCATTTCTTCGAAGTGCACTGCGGTGTGCCGCAAGCTACCCAGCAGTCGAATTAGTCCTGTGAGACGCTCTAAAATTATGGATTTCAGCTTTTGTAGGGAAGAGAACAGCTCCTGCGGAGCCCCTAACAGTTGTAGAGCCATCCGCGTAAAGTTTAACGTGGTCTGCGTATTCCTCGTGTTGCATCAGCAGAGACAGCTGCTTTAAAGCTGGCGACGAGAGCTCCGCCTTCATCCGAACCCCTGGCACCGTCATACGAAGTTTAGGCTGATCCGGGCACCAAGGGAACGTCAGGATTCTTTCAGGAGGTGTTCAGGAGGGTTTCAGGAGGCTAGCGCGCCTCGCTGACCGGCCGCTTTCTGATCAATAAATTTTGAAGTGCCGGAACGTACGAGCTTAAAACTAGAAAGCGACGAAGACACTGCTGAAATTTGTGCGCTCAACTGACCTCGCTAAACGACTATGACGCTCCCGTGCTTGATTGTGTGTGCGTTTTATTTCTTTATTTCTTCCCTCTTTTTCTCCTTCCTTACCTTTCTATCCCCCCTTACCCCTTCCCCAGTGCAGAGTAGCGAACCGAAAAACTTTCTTCGTGTTAACCTCCCTGCCTTTCACTTAAACATTCACTCTCTCTCTCTCTCTCTCTCTCACACACACACAGGCGCAGTCTTGGGCAGTAACTAGTTACGAGTAACGCGTTACCGGTAACTAGTTACCTTTTTCAGTAACTTGTAACTGTAACTAGTTACTTTTAAGTTGGAGGAACTTGTAATTGTAACACTGTTACTTTTTACAGAGTAACTGTAACGGAAAATAGCGTTAGAGTTACTTTCCCATTTCCTCTGCACCTTTCACCTTTGCACAGCACCGCTCCCCTCGCAGTTTGGAAGGGGGGTCGCTAAGACTAAGTTCAAGTCCGTCTTTTTTTTTGACCTACATATCCTTTTCGTCACTTCACCTGCTAGCTCTGCTCTTGGTGCACCGGTGAATCATTAGGATGCCAAGTTTAAAGTCTCCTTCATCCGAGGCTCCGGGTTAAATTGTATTTGATAGGCGGCTAGAAAGCAGCAGAGCGCAAAACGGTTGAGAGCCAGAAATACCGTGAACTAGCGAATAATTGTTTTTAAAACTTTTTTGGAACTGATTGTTAAAGGTTAACTCCGACTCGCAGTTTTGTGGGAGGAGTGGCTGGCCAGCGATAACCTTGATGATCAGATCAGTTTGATCGACAGGGCACGCAGGGCAGCAACTGCCTGTGGCGTCCTGGACTGAGGGCAGCCAGCACTGCTAGATGGTACTTGCGGACAAAGCATCACAAACCCCTTTCTGTTAATAAATGTTTTTCCTCCTCCTCCTCCTCCCCCAAACTTCGTTCGCGAGCCAGCGTCATCGCATTGTTTAGGCCAAAGCTATGTCCAGTTGCCCAGCAGTGTTCAACAAGCTCCGTCTTAAAACGCGTTGCATGAGTTGCTTTGGCAATGTCCCGCTTGTCGGTCCTTTCCTGCCCGTTTCACCGATGTTAAGTCACGTCGCAATCCCCGCACACGTGTCTGGAGGAAAGGGTTTGACGACGTACGCGACAGGATTTTAACTTTATTCATATCATGACCCGACAGTCATATTCGTCAAATCATGTTACTCAGTGCTCTGCGGTCTGGTGTCTGGGTATGCCGCACAAAGAAGGTGCACGGCTTCGTTTCAGGTAACACGTGGGTTAGTTACAGGAACGTCTTGGTGAATCCAGATAAGAACAAACAAATTTCCTAGTCGCCATTCGCGGTTTTTATGGAATTCAGGCGCAAGCCTGCAAAATGCGCCTGAGGCTACTTTCGTAGAAAAGAAAAATCTGTCATCCATTTTTTTTTTAATGTGCGAATTTTCTACGCAACTTGGTTGCGTCACAATCTCCAGGATTGGCCTGCATCACGCGAAAATGACTAACCAGACGCGTTAAAGCCATAAAGAGAAGTCGTACGAAGCATCGAGTTGTAATATAATGGTGGCCTCATGGTGTGTCTGCGATGGCTTCATGGCGTATTCACTGCAAAATACCATTGCTGTCGTGTACATATACGCAATGCTCGCTTATTCCTTTTGTAGTTCTGTAGAAAACAGCGCCTGCCTCCGGTGACCCTGCAGAGACAGTACTAATGGCTATAAGTCTATTTTCTGCGTAACTGCTGTCATCTTGTAGAAGGTCTTATTCTGACGAGAACACCACAACAACAGCCAACCGTGGTCAGCGAAATACCCGTTAGCTCGCAATAAAAACCTGACTACAAAACGTAAATCCTCGTGCTCTGCACGATGTCTTCGTTCTCTTCACAGTTTCTACAGTATTCCCAAGCGCCAACAGTTTCGGCAGCGACAGCTGCGCACAAAAAGATGTTTATTTGAAGATCGCAGCAGCATTTATCATCTAACAAGTAGTGCAGGACAAGTGGTAAAGAACTTTAAAACTTTCACACATTACAAGTGGAACTTATCGCTCTACATCGGACAAGTAAATTGAACGTTTCAGTCTGGCGTATTAAATTACGTATTCCATTGTTACTGGTTTCATTGTGCAGCAGCCTTGGAAGAAGTGCTGTGCCGTTCTCAGTATTCAGTTTTCAGCTAAACTGGGAGCAAGAGGCGTTGCGGCGACAAACTGTTTCTGAGAAATATATATAGTTTGGGTTGATGAAATATTCTGCGCGCGCCTCTGTAGTTTCCATTCATAGCAAAAAAAAGGGTGCCGTGTGTGTGTGTGTGTGGGAGGCCTGGGGAGAGGGGACGAACTTTAATGCAGCGAAGTTTTAAACCACGTTAGCGGGTTGGGTTTAGCCTTGAAAACAACTTCAGAGCATGCGACACTCTCTTAAAGAATGGCACTCACGTTACAGCTTGTTCCAATTCACTGTGGAGTGATTGTAAAAACAAACATACTGAGCACGTATGCCGTGCTGTCTCCTACATACAAAACTGAATGCCGACGATGTCGAAACTTTTGCACAGCGGTACCATGGGACCGACTATTTCGACTGGCGTGAGTCAGTTCAATATAAAGTTTTGTTGCTATGCTACGGAAATTATTCTGCGAAAATGCGAAGAATGGGGACTGTCTACTACCTTCAACTTGTCACATCTCCCTAAGGCACAGCAAGCGCGTTGTCTGACGTAAACATAATTCAAATGGCCAAAATTGCGCCAAATCTAGTCAGTAAGTGTTGCAGAAAGTTTTGCGAGAATTAGCTTAAATTACAGAGCAGGAACAAAGTTCTACCCCTGTGTCCTGACTTTCTGTTACTCTTCGTCGTTCCGTCTCTCTTTCTGAGTTGCACTAACCTTTAAAAATGCTATGCCCGTCTTGCCCGTCTAAGTGCTCGTCTCGCTGATACGGATGGTCAATGTATTTTTTAATCTATCAGCGATTAATCGTTCATATGTTTCGACCATAATCAATTAATCGCTATTGATGAAGGTTTTACAGCGAAAGCTGTTATGAGATCATTTCAGCGGCCGTTTTTGGCGCCGTAGTGGTCCGCCGCCGCCGGTGTCCGTAACCACTATCGCTCGAAATAAGAAAAAAATTCCAGGATGGAACGAGGTTCGAACCTGGGCCCTCTGCGTGGGAGCCCAATATTCAGCCTCTGAACCATGCCGGTGCTTGAAACTGCTGTGCAAAAGGTCCTGTACAGGCTTCATGTCGGGAAGGAACCACACTGACATGTGCAATGTAGCGTGGTAGAAGAGTAAAATAAGCATCAAGCGTCGCACAACGCGAATTCTGTAACCAGGCGTCACACAATGCGAATTGCGCAACGACTAGGTTGTTGAATGCTTCCAACCCATTACAAAGGGCTCCGCCATAATTTTTCATCGTCATCAGGGACAGCATCAACAAAGTGCGCATAATGCCTTACATGCGTTTAGCAGGTACCACGGCTCTCCGTAAAATGACGAAAAATGGCACCGTGCCTGCTTCCTTACATTTCAAAAATTAAAATGATTTGTAGCGTAGTGGGTTCCTCGCAAGTGCATTTGTATTGGTTGCCAAGGAAGCCCATAAGTGCATGATCCATTTCCTCGAGGTCTCAGTAAAGTTCTTCGCCCCCCCCTCTCTCCCACGTCAACGTATGTTATACAGCATGGCGGGAGAGGGAAATAGCAACCGGGCGTCACCCAATGCAAATTGCATAACTGGTGGGCCGTTTAAAGCTTCCAACCCATTACAAAGGGCTGAGCCATAATTATTCATCGTTATCAGTCGTCGCGTCAACAACGTGCACATAATGCCTTACAGACGTGTAGCTGGTGCCTCGCTTCTCCACAGAATGGCGAATAATGGCTTAGTAGGTGCTTCCCAACTTCACAAAAATTGTGATTTATGGCGTAGTGGGTACCTTGCTAGTGTACTTGTATTAGTAGCCCCAAGAGAGCTTGCAACGGGCTCTAGAAACACCGCTCTTCCAGCTTTCGCTGTGACTGTGCTGCGGTTTCAGCGCAGGCCTGGCGTTTTTTAATCGATTAATCGACATTTTGAGCGGATGGTCTCATAAAGGCTGAAATGGTTTATGTTCACGTACACTCCAAGAAAAGATCGAGTGTAAAATGGGTCTGTTTCTCTTACAACAATAATCGTCATCTGGCTTGCTTGCGTTTGCTTCCTTGAAAGCTTGGCACTCGCCACTTCTCAATCAAGAATGATGTGTCACGCTGATAATGCACTTGCCGTTCGTGATCTGGGGGTACCGGGCGCGCGGCCACAATGCAAGGAATCTGGCATGCAAAATCGATGACGATTATTGTTGTGGCACAAAAATACACCCGTTTTACCTGCCCTTACTTTAAATGCGGAATCTCATTTACGAGTTAGGTGAAACGAAGGAAAAACGCGAGTGCGCAACGCTATCATAAATTACATTTGCTTTGTTAGATACTAAGTATATTTGGTACTAATGACTAGTGAAGCAAGATTTTTATAAAACCGAGCAAGAGAGAAAATTTATGGGCCTATGGAGGCTTGAAGTGGCGATATTAGAATAAGGAATGTTGCTGTAGAATTACACTTATTAAGTACATATATTCAGCTTTAGAGCAAGGAAATGACGCAGGGCGACGTAGAACGCGAAGACACCGCCCTGAGTTTTCGTGGCTTTAGTCATCCTGCGTCTTTCCTATGATGTAAATATCGGCATATGTAGTACCAAATAGACAACTCCTTTTTGTTGAACTTGTTCAGTGAAAAATTGCAGAACTAAACTAAAATTAAGAAAAAAGCATTCCCTTGCCTTTCGTCAATGCGGTGCACGCCAAGCAATTATCTTGTCCGAAGCAAAACCAACCAACGCATGAAACCAACCCAGAACCAGCCGTTGACTTCCGTGGTCACACGACAAGCATAGATGTGAGAATACATGTGCGACCAACATTATAGACTATACGTGTGCTCGAACCCTTCAACAAGCGGGGATGCGTGACTTGAAACAAACGACCTTGCCTGCTTCAAGATCACAAATATTAATGCTCGAAGTGCACTGAACAAATTAGATGTGTTAAAAAGCATCGTACTAAAGCATGAGCCAGATATCGTTGGCATTACAGAAACTTGGCTCCGCAAGGACATATCTGACGCTAACATTACTCGCTGCGGTTACGCTCTTTTAAGAAAGGACCGACGCAGTAGTGGCGGAGGACTTGGTTTCCTTTTGTAAAAAACTTTTATTACGTTCACAATTTTGCCAAACTTAAGTGATATGGAAGCTCTATATATTAGAGTTAAACTTCCAAACCGTTCACTTTACGTCGGTGTATTTTATAGGCCTCCCAGGTCTACCGACGGCCTAACGGAAAAAGCTTAGAGCTTTCAAGGGTTCAAATTGTTGCCACAAGGATATATGCTTAATTGGCCGCTTAAACTTACATGGATTAATCGGGCAACTGTAGATCCTGGTTCATCTGAGCTTCGCTCCTGTGAAGAAATGCTTAATTTAGCCTTCTGCTTTAATTTATCCCAGACTATTTCAGAACCCACCAGGGTTATGTGCCGATACTTCATCAATCCTAGATATTTTACTTATTTCTGAGCGATTACGTCCCTCTCTTTCTAGCTGCTTGGTCGAAGATGCATTATCTGACCAGAAAATGGTTATCACATGTATCACTCAAAATTTAAAGGCCCCCACCTACTTTAAAGCCCCCCCCCCCAAAAAAAAGAAAGAAGGGGGGGGGGGGCTTTAAAGTAATGAACTTAAGAGAAAGACATTTCAAGAAACAAACAGATTTACGCCATTATAGCTTTGGGCTCTAAGTACACTCTAACATTCGAGAAAGATACACTGCAGAACATATTGTTAATAAATGACATGTCTAGAAAATTGTATCTATGGTGGATGAACTAAGACATCAGGCTGCACTTGCACACAACCTATGGGAGACAAAAAGCACACCAGGGAACACACGTAATGATGCCGCTTTCTCTAAGAGGCTGCGCCCATCATGAGTCCCATGCATTTCGCCCTTTACCTCAAACCTTTACTTCCTGTGTGACGACAACTTACGACGACGAGAGTATATTCTGCACGGGCTGTACTTTATTATACTGTTTGCTCCAAAACAATCAGTTGGCCCTTACGCGAAGCGATTCTTGAAGTCAGTCTTAAATGCCAGTCCCAAGAAAACGTTGTGTGACACCTCGTGCCACCGTGGACGGCGATGCTATAGCACCGAGTGGTCGAAGCGGACGCTTCTTCCACTACCAAACTTGTACCTCTGAGTTACAGCAACACTTGGCGCTGAAATAGGAGACACAATTTGTGATACCTATTGGCGCGGAACAATAAAGGAAGACGATTTATCAAGGACACGGATAGCACACCAGATAACGGTCCCGAGTTTCGGCAACGTATCTACCCGTAAATTATCCGTGCCTTTCTGTTTTTACCTAGCTTCTTGTTTCAAGGACATTTTCGTTCAATGGCGTCCACAAAATAAATGGCTCCTGCCAGCAGAGGAACAAAAACCACTATATCCGAGATCAGCACAGCCTTCTAAGAGCGGGGGGTCGTTTTCGGATGAGTAAAAAGGAAAACAGGACATCAGAGTTTGTGTTTATAGAGAATGTGCGGTGCTTCCACGTCAAGAAGAGAGATATTGGAACGTTTCTCGCGTCTGCATTTAACCTTCCATCCTTCCTCTAGTCCTCGCAGATAGCACGAGACACGGGCGTCCATTGTTTTTATCCTCAGTGGTGTCCTCGACACTTTTACTCTTTACTCGTAAAAGTCTGGTACGCGGGCCGTATATCAAGCCACTTTTTCATCTTGCCTTTGTTTGCTCCACAAAAAATAGGCACGAGGGGCTGGCGACGATTGCGTAACGACTAGAAAACTTTTGTTATCGACGTACTATTACACATCAGCAAGGAACAAGCATTATCGTTGTGAGGCGAAATGAGCGTGCTAGTGTTCTGAAGTTGCTTGATGCTGATGTATTGTTGCCCAAGCACTCTTAGGCCTTGTCTCCACGGGAAAGCGTGTGCGTGCCCACGCCTGAAACCCTAACATATAATGTGGGCGCTAGAAAAAGATGAGGTCACAAGAGCTGCCGCAACAGAAAACTTGGAGGACGCTTAAGTTTGCTTTAAGAGTAGAACTCGATAGTTTTATTGGACGTTGTTCATATCACTTTCTCGTTCGCCTGCCATGCTTCATGTCTTGGTGTACGCCTCAACTGTTCTGTGAGGGAAGCAATGTCGGCGCGCCTGACATTGGCTGCTGTAAACTCTTATAGGGCACGTACTGCAAGCACAGTTTCGATGAACCCACTACGCCATAATTTACCACTTCACTACAATTCACCTCTGTAAGGCAACACTCGCACCTATGCAGCTGCACACAATGTCGACATTGGGGCTGATGACCGTGACAATTGATTATGGCTGGGCTCTTGGTAATGGGACGACAGCGCCAAAGCACCGCAATTCACGGGTGTAACGCCTGCTATTCTGCTATTGCTGTTCTACACTTCTGCCACGCAATATTACAACTGGGGTGCTATGCAGGATGGCCCGAGCTTCTCGGGCGCACGAGTTTGTTCCGAGCCCGCCCTACGGCGGTCATGATAGGAAGACGTGCGGAGCGCGCGATAGCAGCGTTGATAAAAACGGCTACAAGATCGAGCATGGCGTCACGAACGCATGTGCGGCATTTGTGGTGGTTTTCAAAGGAACACCGCGTGCGAACGCGTCTGCGCCGCCACTCAGTCAACATTTCAACAGTGCAGCGACGTCAGCGTGGTTGTCGCGCTATCTTTTTGCGAACTGATCATCGCGCCTCCCACGGGCCCGTGTTCGTGGGCGTTTGTCCTCTTTCGGAAAATTCCTTAGTTCCACCTGCAGCATGGAAATTTCCACTCTCGAAGGCAACAAGGGCGCCCACGCAGCACTCTGGTGCAGCTCGTTTCGCTTCTCTGGAATATTCCGGATAAATAAATGGACAGGTTACTGCTATACTTACATTACACGTCTAAAGATTTGTCTGTAGTAACGAATCGGTAGAAACAATGTCTCCACAAGCAAGTAAATAATAACATTTATCGCCAAAAATCCTACCAGGGGCGCTTGCTTCGTGGCTGTGAGTGGTACGTCGTGAGCGCGGCGAAATTGAATGCGAGACATCGTACCCACGTCATGATATAACCTTTAGTTCTCCGTGCGTGTGTGCATAGTCTGTGCCATTAAGCTGATAGATGAATCGTGCCGCTCGCTGGCGTTGCGCCGTGAGCGCTGCTCCTCGGCAAGAAGAAACGCGGCGGGCGGACCCGATCTTCGCCGCGGGCGTCTGTCAATCAATGTGATTGACGTGCGAACTCGGGCACAAACTCGTTGATTCTGAAAAGGCCCCAGTTCAACTCGTGACTGTCACAGTGCTGGTGTACCTGTCAAGTGTTTCATGCGGTGGACGCTACTCAGCAGCTTCTTTGCATATAAAATAATTTGGTCAGCTTTCACTACTTGTGCAAGGCTGGGGCCATCGGAGGAGCTTGTGATCACTTAGCTTCTTCCAGCTTATGACGTGGCTCGTCCACTCAGTATGCTTGGCCTGCTTCAGAGTAATGACCGTGGCAGTTCGGTCTCAATATTGGTGCTATTGATTAGCTAGGCCTAAATTAACGTGGCAGTGAAAGCTATGTCTTAATTGGTAACGTTTTAATTAACACGACATTAATTACTCAGATTTCATTACCAAGGCCCTAATTAGCGCGAACGTATTTAACATATTTATAATTAGAGTGATCCTAATCAGCGCGTACTTGGTGAGAAAGACCCTAATTAGCTTGATCTGAATTGGCGTGCTCTTATTAGCGCCGTGTTAATTAGCATGACCCTAATTAGCTCGGTCCAAACTAACATGTTATGGAATAGTCCTGTATTGATTGTTAATGTTTTAATTACGACGACATTAATTACTCAGGTTTAATTCGCAAGGTCCTGATAGTACAGAGGTAATTACCGTAATCCTAATTGACACGTTGTAAGTGAGTAGTAAGGTATTGATTACCTTGGTTTTAAATAAACGGTGCTAATTATCGTCGTGTTAATTAGCATGATCTTAATTAGTTTGTTCTTAGCTTTACACGGCTTCATTAGCATGATCTTAGTAAGACGTGCCTTAATTAGCTCGGCCTTAGCATGATTTGGCTTAATCAGCTTCGTCATAGCATGTCCTGACTTAGCTAAGTATACCGCCCAGCCAATTAGCTAATCAGCCGGGCGCACCTGCTCGGGGAGCGAGCAGACGATTAATAAGAGGACAAAGATGGCGCGCTCCGGCCGAGCAACGCGCTAGAATGTACAGGCCGACCACGGTGATTATACACGTGGCCTCGGCGATTAGCTCTAGCCGCGGTATTGTAAGGCGCTCGGTCGGAACTAATCTCAGAGGCCACGGTGCTGATTATTCTAAAGGATACTTAGTGCAGACATCAAACGCTTGAAAATGAATTCAAACTGCCCGCGCACACATAAGAAATATAGTCAGTAGAACTTTCTGTCACTTTTCTTGCATGGGTGCACTTATGCACCCAGTGGAACGACAAACAAATTAAAGAAGGTGCCTCTAGTTTGAAGACACCACCTAACCTTCTCGACGGCCCTTGACGCGACGCCGCGTTCCATCGTAACCAATGGAACGGAGCGCGCGCTGGGGGTTGGATTTCACCTTCTCGTACTGTTGGCCCGTTCAAAAGGGGGTGTCGCCAGAGCTCGGAAAGATCCCGAGCTTCGCCAAACTCGGGCCATCCTGCATAGCACCCCTGTTAACGTCACTATTCGCCCTACATAGCGCCCGTATGGGGTCCTTTTTCTATGCAGTTTGAAGCAGTGGCTTGGCTATGTGGTAGAACCTTGTTATAACGGAGGAGCATCGGCACCATACGATAGTTGGTTATATCCAATATTTGTTGTAACAGTATGGATCAAAACCACCAATCTGTCTTCCACAAAAATACTAGATACAAGAGCACATTGTTCTAGGCTTCAAAGCCACTATAATCCCGCTGTGCCTTTCTAGCGTTTTCTTTTTTTGTGCTGTATGACCACAATAAGCACAACTTTTCGAAACGATTAATGAAAATGTGGTTGTGAATTGTCTTTCAATACTTATTTTTCTTTTTATACTACTTTTCTTGTTCAGAGTCCTGGACAAACCAAATATTTCTTCGTTAAAGCCGACATCGAAGCGGCTCTCAACTTTTAGGTTTTGTTAAAGAAAGTGTAGGTATCACTGTACTGAAGCGTTACCTACCGAATTTATATTTTATTCACTATAAACGATAATTCGCTATATCGGGGTTCGGTATCAGGATGTTTAACTGTACTTCACAGCCACGCAGAATACCTGGGATCGATCCCGGCTCGAACCGTGGTTTCGTTCGTTGTATCCATCAGAATTTTCAGCTCACGGACAACGCCACCTACCTCGACACCGACACCACATTTTTCGGCAGGAGGGCCTGCCTTCGTCAGAGTGACGAAGGCAGGCCCTCCTGCCGAAACTTTAGTGAAGCTTGTTTCGCACGTTTGTCTTCCTTTCTCAACTATATATATATATATATATATATATATATATATATATATATATATATATATATATATATATATATATATATATATATATATATATATATATATATATATATATATTAATGAGAACTAACAGACAATAATGCCAAGGAAAGTATAGGGGATGTTTCTAGTAATAAATGTAAGGTGATTGTGAAGAAAGAAAGAAAGAGCATCGGACGCGTTATTCGAAGGTCGCAGGTTCGCTCCCTGCCCGCGGCAAGCTATCTTTTTGTCCACTTTTCTTTCTTCACAATTACCTTACATTTATTACTAGAAACATCCCCTATACTTTCCTTGGCATTATTGTCTGTTAGTTCCTCATTAATATTGTGTATAACAAAGAAAACGAGCCCTTGAAATTAACGCTTCTTTCCCTTAGATATATATATATATATATATATATATATATATATATATAATATATATATATATTATATATATATATAGTATTTTTGTTATAATAATGTATTCAGTATTAGTTTACATTCTCAGAACTTGTCACGGTAGTCTCCCCATGCTTTGATGCACCGTCGCCAACGATTCACCCAATCACTGAAGGCGCCCCGGAAGCCGTCAACAGGAACATCCTTCAGTGAGGTCGTCGCAGATGCTTTTACCGTCTCCATCGCCCCGTGCCGAATTCCTTACAAGGTTCTTTTGATTATTGGGACCAAAAAGAAATCCAGTGGTGCCAGATCGAGAGTGTACGGCGACTGGGACAGCATTGCCGCAGCCATTTTGGCGGTATTGAAGTGCGCATGCGCAGTCCCGTGAACGGCCCGTAGCGTTTACCGTACGCACGCTATTTTTCAGATTTAGCGTTAGCGTGTTTGCGTGGTTAACGTAGTCTACGTAAAACATGGCGGCGGTTTTGGACGCCCGCTTCGAACTGAATTTAGCGTTGATGTGGACGGATCTACTTCTTTCGTAGCACACGACTGTGCGAAATGGCTTCGCTTGCCTTCAGGTAGCTTCGACGACACGGTATTACGGATAACTTAGCGTAGTTTTTGAGATCGCTTCCCATTTCGAACGCCCCTAGGCGTATCTAGAAGATCGGTGTAAACAAGTCTGCAACATGGACATTTTCGCTTTTGGTGCTTATTTCATATTTACTTACTTTTATTTTCACTAAAAAAAGGAGTAATATTGCTGCGTGCGGGTATACAGGCGAGAATTCTCAGTTTTGTTCTTTTCACTTTTTTTAACGCATTCACCCTTCGCTAGGTGGTGCCACCGTCCCAGCTTGGTCACGTGAACGCTATCGCGCTAAACTAAAACACGCTTGCCGCAACCAACGTTTGCGGCACGGTAACGCTATTATTACCTTAACCCGCGCTATCATGCTAACGCTAAAATATAACTGTCTAATAGCGCAGTGTGGCTCCCCGTTCATTTCATCCGTCAGCACTTTTGCGTCCATTTTCGCGCAGACTTTCCTCATTTGAATATCCTCCGTCAAAACACGATTAATGATCGTTTTGGGTATTCGACACTCTCATTCTATACTCCAAACACTTAATATTCGGTCCTTGTCCAAAACTTGGAGTACTTTTGGCACCGAGTCGTCTGTCTGTGCTTTAGACAGGCTTTCCGAGCGGTCGTCGTCCTTGACAGACTTCTGATCATCCGGGAACCTCTTGTGCCGCATGAAAGTTTAGCTTTGTTTCATTGCGTCGTCACCGTAGGCTTTCTGAAGCATTTCAAGCGTCTCCGCCCCGTTTTTACCCAATTTTACACAAAAATTGATTGCGTAACGCTGCTCCAGAAACTGGTTCATTTTTTTTTCTCGACGAAGGTGCAGTTGATAACTCTGTGCAAAGCATGACCTGCCAAAAACTACCCGCAGGCAACCAAAACCGGACTCGCTTTGAACTTTATATTATCCTCCCATAACTTGTCCTCCCAAAGCCCTGCCCCGCCAAGCGGCGTTAGCGGCTCCCGAAGGAAATTCTAGGTAATTTTTGGACAGATCATATATAAATATATATATATATATGTGTGTGTGTGTGTGTGTGTGTGTGTGTGTGTGTGTGTGTGTGTGTGTGTGTGTGTGTGTGTGTGTGTGTGTGTGTGTGTGTGTGTGTGTGTGTGTGTGTGTGTCAATTTTATTGCTGTACATATTGAAATGGCTGGCTCGGGAAGTAGAGAGGCGTTTCTTGGATTGCTGAGCAAGCTAATCCTAGTGCACCGGCTGCTACTTCTGTGTCTTTCAGGTTGACGCTGCCAACATGTACTTTATCATAAAAGTCACTATACGGCGAACGACAAAAACGTTACGTCGATAAAAAAAAGTTGAAGCAGCTTCATGCTAGTGGAGCCAAGGCTGAATAAAGATCGGAGCTCGGTGGCCTTCCTTGTTTCTCTTTCCTTCTTCTCCGTTTTCTTCTTCTCTTTCTATCTGTTCTTTCTCTATTTCTTTTTGTCTCTGTTCCTTGCCATTTCTTTCTGTCTGTATGAATTTCTTTTTCTTTCTCGCTCTCTCTATCTTTCTTTCTCTTTCTTCCCTTTCTTTCATTTCTTTCTCCTTCCCTCTATATCTTGCTTCGTGTTTCTTTCTATCTCTTTCTCTCAGTCTCTCTTAGTCTCTCTCCCTCTTTCTTTGTTTCTCTCTTCTTTCGCTTTCTGTCTTGCTCTCTGTTTTTTCTCTCTTTTGTGTATGCGTGTCCTGCTATCTCTTTCTCTCTCTGTCTATTTATTTCTCCGTTTTTCTATCTTTTCTCTCTTTCCTTCCCTCTATATTTTTCTCTGTGTCCATCTCTGTCTTTCTCACTCTATCTCTTTGTCTCTCTCTCTCTGCGCTCGTTCTCTCGCCTATCAGAGTTATTGCATCCCACGTCGGACAATTCGGCGGCCGTGTTCTGGGAGCGAGTAACATGGATAAGAGAACGAAAAGAGCGCGTGCCAGTTCATGATGATAATTTTTGTACACTGCCGACAGACTTTCTCCTGTCTTAAACATCTGCGTCGTTAAAAAGAACGCCAGGCCTGCGCGGAACACGCAGCACAGTGACAGCGAAAGCTGGAGGGGCGGCTTTCTAAAGCCCACTCTAAACTCCTTGGGCTATTAATAAAAGTACAGTTGAAAGCTGCCCACTGCGCCATAAATGTTAATTACTCCAAGTAGGGAAGTTCCCACTATGTCACTATTCCTCTTCTATTAAGAAGCGTAACTGCTACACATAGGCATTATGTGCACTTTGTTGAGGCTCTAGCTGGTCAAGATGGATTATGGCTCATCCCCTGCTTACGCAATTCGCAATGAGTGACGCTTGGTTGTCATTCTGCTCTTCTACAACGATATATTACGTCTGTGAACGTTATCCCTTGCTGACATGACGCCTGTATAGGGCCTTCTTGCGAAGGAGGTTCAAGGACTGGTGTGTCTCTGTGGTGTACAGAATACTACACTGCCACGAACAGGGCTCATGTTCAATCCCACTAGATCCTGGATTTTTTTTCCTAACGTGCGCGATAGCGGTTCCGGAAACCGGTGGCGTCGGAAAACTATACGCCACCAAAATCGGCTGTTGTTGGTATCTAAGGGTCGGCCCTTACACTAGATTACATTAATCGCATTTACAAGTTAAGCAATGAATGAATGTACACCACTAAACCACAATTATACGCTAACGGCGGCTTGCGACAGTCAAAAGCACTGTTGGCATGCCTGGACAAACTCTTGATCTGTGCGGAATGCAAGCCTTGGAAAATACCTTTTTGACCAGCCTGATTGGCTTGTGCTTTTTTTGTGTGTGTGTTTTCGTTTTTTTTTCAGTACCTGTTGAGGGAAGGTTGTAATCACTTTTCTGAAGGCTATCCTTTACAACGTATTCTTTGTCCTTCGCTTTGTACTTCCCTGACCCCTCGTGTACGACCTCTTGACTGGGGCTTCTAAGGTATTGTCAATAAATAAATAAATTGTCCTTAGGCGTAGAAATGGAGATAACTTGGATGAAACAATACAATGCATTGTTGTACGTGTATTCTGATTAAAAAGTACAGTTGCCACTCACTTAATACAGGGCTTTTTATCACATCGATGGTCACGCTCAAAATGAGTTACAACACTGCACCTACACTTTTTAGGTCCCGCGCATAGTGCTAGATATAGCCAAGTACCTAGACCTTTCGCGTTTAGATTCCTGGCTGTAGTTGGCTCTTTATACGGCACCTTATAGGGATTGCAATAAGGTACCCATTTGGACTGGTTGGTTCATGATTAACTGTGCAAAACAGCGCTAAAAAACGGGACGAAGAAAAGACACAAACCACGGCGCTGACTAACAACCAAATGTGTATACATGCAGACTGCAAATGTATATACATGCAGACTAGAGTATCTACATGCAGACTGGAAGAATAAAACACATTTGGTTGTTTGTCAGCGCCGTAGGTTGTGTTCTTTCTTCGTCCCGTTTTTTAGCGCTGTTTTCTACATTTACTAAGGATGTATATTTGAAGGCGTCCCAAGTCCACACGGTCCCACCAGTAAATGTTAAATTGGTTTAGAACTGACCAGTAAGAAAAACTCTTTCTCATGAATTTTTGTCGGTGTTCTGTGTTGTTAGCGCCACAATCCAGCTCAGGTTCGGCACGACTGCACATTATGTTTCCCTGTGAATGAAGCGTGCGCGCTTGACTTAAACAAAAAAAAAACTGATTTCATGCAGTTTGCGCAAGATGAACAAAAACATGGCTGATCCCTCCTTCATAAGAATCGGTATAACACGAAAGTGAAAGCTGTCCTCCCAGAAGTAGTTGATAGTTTATAGTGTATATAGCTATATGTATGATAGCTAGAAAAATGTCTATTGTTGTTTGGCAGCAGACTCGGCCAAGCATCGGATGAAAACTAACTGCGCATCTGCGCGTTAGCTGCGGCCACCGAAGAGCAGCGACACATCTTTTCTGCTTCGTCATTGGTCAGAGAATCCAGGGTAGAAGTCACGTGGCAGGCCCATGACGTTGAACGTGTGAACATCTGCTGAATATTATTGTGCCGCAATCGCTAAACAACAAGCTTAGTGCTCATAAGTACTGCGCACAACTCGGAATTCAAATATTGTCTTTCAATAATGGAAGAAAGAGCAGTTTTTGCGAAAATGATTGTTCTCTTTTTTTTATTGAAATGACGAAATAGGAGACGTTGGTGCCATTATGGAGGCACCGGCTACTCCCTCTCGCTCAGCAGACAAAATATGTAGTAAGAAAAATATTAATGGCACAAAATGCAATAGAGTAGAACACATGACATGAAAATACGCACAGCCGAACATCGCATGGCAGTTCAGATACGTCTAATAGGTTCATATATACACAAGTGTTGCATTACAAGTTGGAATAGCAAAAGTCAGTTCACATGTAGTCGTTCAAGCTCTAATATTTTGTATTGCTTGACATACACAGGAAAACACACTGACACAAATGATAACACATAAAATCAAAAGCAATACCACAAACATTACACATTTCCTTTAGTATGAAGGGGAAGTCGACATCGTGTGCAGTAGGTCAATATTTCCATAAAATATTAGATTCTTCAAGAAACTTCTTGTAGGCGACAAGCGCTCTTTTCTGAATACTTGCCGTTGGCCATGGGCCTAGTATTTTCTTCACTTTTCTTTAAATCTTGTACTTATTACGGCGCCTCTAGCGAGAAACTTTACGTTCACGAGGGCAGATTTTGAAGGGAAGCACGATGTCCTTTCAGTAGCTGCGGTGTCGATTCCTTCGCCCCCTTTTGCGATGGCTGCAATTTGAGACTTTCCGGGGCCTAGTCGCACTCATTTGGTGACATATTTTCGTGACGGAAATACGTCATAAAGGTCTTGGTGAACCCCGGCATAAAACATTTTCGTGCTAAAAGGAGTAATGTTAACTGACATGCTCCGATCCCATACCCTACGACCAAGTAGAGTACGTTGGCCCAGGGCTGCCTGCGACTTCGTGCAATACAATTCTTAAAAACTAAATGCGCAAGCACAAGTACAGCTACAAAATTATTTAGAGCGAACCTCTTTAGTAAACGGCAGGACTTGAAAGTCATCACATAAATAGCGCGCTTCAATCTTCCCAGATCAGAATATGTCAGTGTAATAATATCTGGGGTTTTACATCCCAAAACCACGATATGATTGTGAGAGGCGCCGTAGTGGAGGGCTCCGGAAATTTCGACCATCTGGTGTTCTTTAACGTGCACGTAAATCTAAGTACACGAGCATCTACCATTGCGACTCCATCGAAATGCGACCGCCGAGACCGGGATCGAACCCGCGACCTCCGGGTCAGCACAGAATATGAAAATGTGTACCTATTGTCAGTTATTCTAAGTATCGCCACAAGATTATGCATAAATTTAAGGACGGCTGCGCTTGTATTACACAGGGTGTTTTTTCAGACAATACAGTTAATAATAAAAGTTCTGTGGCAGTGAGGCTCCTGTGGTTTTCGCGCACGAAGTCTACGTCAAGGCGGAAATACTTTGCACCAGTTAAAATTACACTGTTGCAAGTAATTAACAAAAATTCGTTATTGAACTTTGTAATTATTGACTTGAGGGTGGTTGTTTATATCCGAAAGTTGTAGTGTGTGGCATTTTATGGCGTACACGTTTTTTTAAATAAAAAAAAATTGCACGTGATTCGAAATATTCATCCTCAAATTTTAAGGGCGATACCAAAACTGACAGCTCCCGGCGCGCAAGAAGAACGGGCTTTCAGTTACGTAAGACAGTAACTGCACGTGACAAGAAAGTGACAAAATATAAATGAAAGCGCGCCAGAGCGGAACCCCGTATGTAAAATTGGCAATTATTCTGAATCTCCCCATAATTATTCTGAATCTCCCCATATCTCCCCAGAAGTTAAGTTTATTATCTATGCAGATGACACGAGTATATTTGTCCCATCAGCATCAGATGCTATCCTTTCTAATAAAGCTAATGACGTCTTACAGAAGTTAGACAACTGGACAAGTAACAATAAGTTAAAAATAAATGCAACTAAAACAAAAGCCGTAGTTTTTCATTCGAAAGGTCAACAAGTGACTTTGGAGAATAACATTGTACTTAGAGTCTCAGATATAGAAATAGTGACGTCAGTGAAAGTACTTGGGGTACATTTCTACAGTTCTTTGCAATGCGATGACCACGTCAATTATATTCAATAAAAGTTAAGCCGGATAACTGGAATATTCAGCCGTATCCGGTACCTCATCCCCAACTCGGTGAAGTTATTGATATACAAATCACTGTTTAGTTCTTATCTTAGTTATTGCTATTTGGTTTGGGGAACAACTACAGAAACAAACTTAACAAAATTACTGAGAATACAGAAGAAAATACTGAGGCTGATAGACAACGCTATAGTTCTAGCACCTAGCGACCCACTGTTTAAAAAATATAAGATAATCAAAGTGACTGACCTATATCAATACAGACTACTACGAGAGTACTGTCTTAGCTGCAAACGCTCAAACTCTTTGTTTACAGATATGGCGAATCTTTGCTTAAAGGAAAAAGCTTATGAAACTAGAAATACAGAAATGTGGAACGTTCCTTACTTTCGTACTAATTATCGTTTTCAGATGCTTCGATGTACTCTTCCGCGAATTCTAAATAATTACATTAGCAAAGGTATAGATGTGTCTCATTTAAGTGTCGCTGAATTAACGGCTCTTTTTGTTGTATAAACAAAGTAGCAATTATTTGGGTTCAGAAGATTGCAGCAGGTTTCTTTGTTGCATAAGCTATGTATAAAAAGTGTATGATATTGTTATGTCCTTTCAGCTGCTGCCATTGTTCACAAAGGGGGCGGAGGATCCCTCAAGCTGTCATTACGGCTTTTCCGTCCGCCTCCTGTTACACTGTACTGTGACGAAATAGAGCAATCAATCAATCAATCAAATACATAAGAAGACAGCTTATTCTTTGGGTGCAACCCGTGATACTTATCTGTTTCTTTCATAAACTACAAATAGGTGCGAAAAACTATTTCGCGTGTGTGCAAGAGGACGCGCCGCAGTAGCTGCACCTGAGCTTTATCTTTCACAGACAAAGAAAAGGGGTGATACAAAGAAAACGCTTTTTTTTTTTGCCAGCAGCTTGAAAGAAACAGATAAGGACCAAGCACCACACGCTCACGTAAGGCGATCCACTGGCCAAAGTGAGATGACTTTCAAGAAAAGATATCGCCGGGATGTGCCTTCATTCAATGTTCGTAACTTCCTTGTCGCGGGAAGTTCTGGTCTGGCGTAACAGAGTGGTCGCGTTTCGTGCGCGCCGGGCGCGATCAGTTTCGATATCGTCCTTGAAATTCGATGATGAACATCTCGAATTACCTGACTTTTGTGGTTTCTAAAAAAAATGGGTATACCACGAATTACCATGCACTACAACTTTCAAATGTAGACAACTGGCCTCAAATTAGTAATTAAGAAGGTAATTAACGAGTTTTTGTTAATTAGCCACAGCAGTGTCATTACAGTTGGGGCAAAGAACGAGTATTTTGGCCTCGATGCAGAGTTCGTGACATAAAATGACAGGAGCCTTAATGTTATAGAATTTTTATTAAAAATCTGTACTGCCTAAAAAAACCTCCTGTATAGACGAACAGTGCTTTACTACAAATAAACCAGCATACTTTTGTCATTACTTCCTGTTACACTGCACATGTGCACAAAAGGCATTAAGCTATTAGATGCAATGGTGTCAACTCATTGCCCTCCTAAAGCTGGTTGCATCCTGCTTCACGTTAATGGTAAAAAAATTAGGATGTCATAGTACGTGTATTTGATGTACTGATTGACGGCTACGTGGTACGTCCTGTTGAAAGCGTTTATTTTTCACGTGACTCTGCTAATTTTCAAAGAGGAGAAATTCATCATATCAGATTCTGGTTACTCCCCTTTTCATCAACGCTGTTTAGATGCTTGAGCACTTCAGTGGGCTTCCATTATACTGCGCCATACGCGCTGCATATGCGTGACACGGAATTAAGAACATTTCGTAAAATTAAACTATAAGGAAAGCTTGTGGATTATCAGCTTTAAATGAGTTTCTTACGTAACACCTCTCGAGAAAGTTTATACAGAATACCGACGATTCTTACTGTTTTCATTTTTTATGTGCGCGTTCTTTCCAAATGCACTGAGAATGATTTCATGATGAAGGAGGTTTTACTTCCCGAAATGTTAAAACAACGGATGAAGACAAATCATGCATACACGGTGTTGTATCTTTGCTTTGCGTGCACTCCTTGAGACCATGCCATACCAGCACACCCAAGGCATCATCGTAAGCAGCTTATTAAAGTTTTAAACATGAAGCCTATGGGAATAAACAAGCTATTCTCTAAAGGTGCGATGTATTTTACACCAATTACGTTTACGCTTAATGGCGATGTCAGTAGTCGCAGATGAATTACCGTAATGCAACTGAGCTATTGCGCGTATAGCTTTCTTTCGTGAAACTTCGTAAACGCTTACTTACTGCTGTTATCATCACTTTATTATTCCGTAAAACCATTAAGTTACACCCTTATCCTCACTTAGTGCGAGGAAGCAAACCACGCGTACGTCTGGTTAACGTCCCTGGCTTTCCTTGTTTCACTCTGTTTCTTAGAACAACTTCGTACCACAATTCAGAATCTGTAATAATCAACGATTGAACAGGGCTGAGGACCGACTGATGATGGCCCAAGCACGGAATCTCCAAGACGTGCGCAATCAGCAATCCCGACTTCGCTCTTCCGCAAAACGACAGCT
The DNA here is from genome assembly GCF_013339695.2 of Rhipicephalus sanguineus. Classification (NCBI taxonomy): domain Eukaryota; kingdom Metazoa; phylum Arthropoda; class Arachnida; order Ixodida; family Ixodidae; genus Rhipicephalus; species Rhipicephalus sanguineus. The sequence goes on along the minus strand of NC_051178.1, from coordinate 68,209,946 downwards.
TCAGGTTGCAAGTAAGCACAATCGACCAGGTCTATAGCACAGCGCCTACTTATGAAGGCGATGGTAGACGTCCGTATCTTCACCACTACAGGCGCCGCACCTCCCTGAGAACAGTCTGCTTGAAATGTTTCAGGCCAAGCTTCCTTTCTTCGAAGAAGAAAGTGAAGCAGCGAATGCTGGCGAAGAAACACACGACTCTGAGAATACAGCGAGCGCCTACAAACTACGCGAATATATTAGGCGTCGGCCAATAAATGCTAAATACGCCGATTTCCGACCGACAAGAATAAAATAGTTACTTTCCGGTCCACATTCAAGTTTTCTCTTGAGAAGCAGGGCATTTTCGATGGAGGCGAAAATGTTTGAGGCCCGTGTACCTAGATTTAGGTGCACGTTAAAGAACCCCAGGTGGTCGAAATTTCCGGAGCCCTCCACTACGGCGTCTCTCATAATCATATCGTGGTTTTGGGACGTTAAACCCCAGATAAAAAAAAAAAGAGTAACAATTACGGTGAGCATGGTCAAAAATGGCTGAAAATCTCCCCCTTGCTTCAAATGCGTCAATTTTTCTCGATGCGTCATGCTACACTCCAGTGTTACACCTGCTGCTCGAACAGTAACAACACAATGTGATTAGTAAAATTGAAAGCACTCGAGTACGTTCTGATACACATAGACACGGCTTGCGCCGTGCGATAACACGTGGACAGGTTTTAGCCTGCGAAACCCGGCCAGAATTAAAAAAGATAAACACAGCGTATCCACGGGGTGAATGATGATGAGTGAGGCGAAGCTCCGGAGGGAATCATCGGTAAACCGTGAAACTCTTCCGTGAAATTCGCCCAGTATATCATATAAAGAGTGTGAAACACGGTGTATATATTAAACATCAAACTTTTATTGTACTGTTGGTTTACGTGGTCCCTTCATTATCACCTCTTTGTGATCGGTGAAATGCAGGGAAAGTGTCCGCTCCCGAGCGAAAGAGAAAGCGCGTCAAGAGCGAGCGCGACTCCGAGCGAAAGAGAAAGGGCGCCAAGAGCGACCGCGTTCCCCGCTCGCCCTGTGAGAATTGACGGCAAGGCAAGAGGGAAGACACGACGCGCGTAGCGTTCCTCTTCGCGTTCCACGACGCGAGGTCGGTAGCCTGCCCAACGAATGCCAACGGAACGCGATCGTGCAAGTGCTCCGGCTTCGCATCGCCTGATGGTCCCATTTAGCCAAACATCTTGCTCAAGGTATGCTTTGCGTTCTTCGTAGAAATAATTTCTTTATCGTAGACGAACAGAGCATCCAAGCAAATCCGGAACACCAGTGGGAGGCGTTGCTGACGTCACTAAACCCTGAGGACCAGCTCCGACTGGTGGACAGGGCTCTGGCATCAGCTGCAAGCCATGGCTACCTGGAATAAGGAAGTCACCCACCTCTGGGCGAAGAGAACGCGCCTGGTCAGATAATAAAGTTTAATTCTCTCTATCATGTACATTAAGACGAAAAGGTGAAAGCTCACTAGAGTATATCGCCCGCAAAGTATGTCTTTTATTGTGATTAAATCAAGGAATACTACGATGTCTTGTAAATTATGATATGTAGTGAATTGCTCATCTAGTGAGCAATTCATTAAGCTAGAGCTGGCTACATACTACTACTATTATTACTACACAGAAGGAAACGACCCACACCCTAAGGAGCTTCGCCCCTAAAATAAAACAAGCAAGCATATTAATATAGAAGTGCAAGAAGTGTTTATATTGCGATGTTCGTTCTACTTACGTGCCTGTCTTTTCACAATACGTTTTCGAACATAACTGGACTCTATTCGAAAACACACCTGCTGAATGGTTACAATGTGTGCGCAGTAGCGCTTGCAAGTTTGCAGACCGCGGTTGTGAGTGACCAATTTCAGGTACGTGCTGCCCGCTGATCTGGTGCCTGTTGACGGCAGTGTGTTCCGTGCACGCTATAGCTAGTTTACATGCTTATTCGATCGCTCCGCGCGAGCATGCATGCCATTCACCCGAATTAAGCACGACTGCCGCCGCACCAAGCAGAAACCACGATTGCGGAGTGGCTTCCGAATTGTGCAACCGCCTGCTCGTACCGTCGGCCCTGTCGGATGCCCCGTGCCGGCAATTTGAACGCGCCTTATGAAGCAGAACACCCACTACCTTCTGTTTCTATCATTGTTTTTGTCACGGTGCTCTGGGCAATAACACCGTTCGCGGTCTCTGCAGAGCGCCCCGTCTCCCAGCAGAAATAACCGCTTGTGGCTGGCCACAAATCGCGATAATAACTGCTCAGTCTCACGCTTTCACAGCGCCACTACTGCCGAACGTGCCACGAAATTCGAACGAAACGCCCCAGTACTGCACGCTCGCTACCTCAACAGAATAATGTTGGGGGTAATCCCAAAAATGTAAGGACGCCCGTACATACCTATAACACAGTTTCCATGGCTGTACGAGAAAGTTTCCATATACATATATATGGAAGCTGTGTAATCGGTAAATACGGGCTTCCTTACATTTTTGGGATTACCACCAACATTATTCATTTGAGGTAGAAAGGAAGAAAATATGATGTTCGTTCGTTTGCACTGTATATTTCTGGTCCGCCAGACGAAACGTTGGTGGGAATATGCAGTGCCAAACTGAGGAAAGCCGTATTTTCTTTCTTCTTTGTTGTTCTGTCGGGGTCCGCGTGATTCTTTCCGTACTATATATATATATATATATATATATATATATATATATATATATATACTTTGGATGAAGATCGATGGGTCCGGTACGATAGATGAGTGAGAAGAAGGACTCACGTACGAAATGTAGTTTTATTAACGTTTCGGCTGGTGGGCCAGCCGAAACGTTAATAAAACTACATTTCGTACGTGAGTCCTTCTTCTCACTCATCTCATATATATATATATATATATATATATATATATATATATATATATATATATATATATATATGTGTGTGTGTGTGTGTGTGTGTGTGTGTGTGTGTGTGTGTGTGTGTGTGTGTGTGTGTGTGTGTGTGTGTGTGTGTGTGTGTGTGTGTGTGTGTGTGTGTGTGTGTGTAAAGCCCTTTTGTACGACACGTGTGTAAATCTGCTACTTCCCGTAACAACATAAAGGTGCTGCCGTACTCCAGAGTCAGTAGAACCTCACACCTGTGCTCGCAGATTCACATGTGCTTTGTGTTACATAGATTTAATACCGCAGAATGTTAGTTTTGAAACGCCCGCAACTTTCTTTGTGCTGTTCTTGTTGTGTGTCATTTCCCTTGACACTGTACAAGCACTCCCCCTCCTTCTTGGCCGCTTAAGGCGGAAGGAAACCGCGTTCATAACTGCCGCCACGTTGAGTTTTTTTCGGCGCTGCCGTCAGTTCGCTTTTAGTCTAGTCTGCCTTGTCCGCGCCGTCCCCATGCAAGGCCATGTCCGCGCCGCTGATGCATGCGCAGGGGGCGCTGCAATGCATCGGAGCGCATGCATGGCCCATCCGCGTAGGCAGCGCAGGAGGAATCGGTGGCGCATCGTGCCTAGCCTTTTATTATTGTGCTCCCGCATGAACAACTCGTTTTCGTTCTGTTCGTGTGGAGAGGCTAGAACGTCTTGAACCGACCAAGCATTGCATTCAACGTCGTTTCTCTTCGGTACACTGTCGTTATCACACTAAGATCAGTGGCGGATCCAGCAGATCCAGCCACTCATTTCAGAGGACGTGGCTACTCGAAGCAATACCAAAGGGTGGAAGATTTCTTTTTCTCATTTATTTATTTAGGAGTTACTGTTGTCGCAAGGCTGCAATCATAGTATAAAAGCTGTTAATTTGTGCTCACAAGTGTGCCAATAATTTGTAAGACCAGTTTTCCCCGGGTAAGCAATTACGAGAATGAAAACGTTATTTCAAATATATTTACTGCGCTAAGTATGTGACGTTGTCGATGTGTGACAGAGAAAAGAAAAGGCAAGGTTATTCTCAGAATGAGAGATCATAGTACACACATGAAAATGTTGCAGTTAAGATTTTTTTCTTTTCACAATAAGCCACGTTCCTGACATTTCGCTCGAATGATTATTAGGTCTGTTTGCTGCCATACAACATAATGTCGCGACAAATAAAATGCTCCTGCCACTGCCTGAGACATTCACAGCAGATGCTTGGTACAAAATGCTATCACAAACATGTGTAGCGGCGAAAAACCGATACATGGGATCATTTCCTTTCAACAGTACTAGCCGCTAGTCTCGAAACTCTAAAATAAAAAGTAGTGCTGGCCGTCATGATTTGCGTTGTATTTCGTTTTTTGCCTCCTCCCTCGAAGCTATATAGGTTCGTTCTTCATAGCACTGTTGCAGGCAGGAATAAGCGCAAAATAGGCGGGAAGCGTGCATTGCAAAAACAGTAGACGATAATTACGATCCTTGCCGTCGTACACAACGCAGAAAGACATGATATTGTACTAAGTGCAAATGCTTTGTTCTTTTTTTTTCATGACTGTTTCGTGTGCTCACGAAGGGCACATTCGCGGCACAAAAAACGCTCAACGTGTCGTTCAATGTCATTTTTTCCACTGCTCGGCCACTCCACTTGTCTCGCACTGCTTATTTCTTTTATTTGCTACTTTGAGCTTCCTTGAGGTATAGGGACAGTTTGCAGCTCTTAGTGTAGTACAAGGTACTCGAAGTCGTTTATGTTTTTAAACAGTGCACACACATGACGAACTCGCACTGCTTAACGCCTTTTTTTTTTCGTTCGGATTTTCGCGTTTAGGTTTCGGTAGATGAGAGAGAACATACGTCTTCATTAAAGAATTAAAGGAGGTAGACAAGCGTAATAAACAGACAAGCCAACTAGACCACCGAGAAAGAGCCCAAAGTGTCCCCCCAAGAAGCGACAAAGATTCGTCAATGTACAGCGGCTTTACGTGAGAAAGCAGAAACAGATGGGTTTGTTCCTAGTCCAGGCTGGAAGCCGACCAGGAAGTGAGAAGGTGGGCTCACAAGCCGGAGGCATAAAACACCATTACTTATGCGTACAACGTATCACTTATTGTAATAAAAGGAAGCCCCGCAGACCTTCGCCGTGCAAAGGTAAGCGAACGCGAAATCGCGGTGGTAAACGGCTGCGCCAGCCCTCCCGTATGCGGGAATCATGGGGGGCGTCTGTTCAAGGAACTCCGATTGCTCGTAGCGCCACCGCGGCATGCATCCCCGAGCGGCCGCGGCGGAGAGCGGAGACAGCAGACTAGCCAGTATATTCCACGGACCGTACTTTTACTCGCCCAACGCCTCGGAGCAAACGCTATGGGGACGCCGAGCACACGACGCGCGGCGGATGGAGGCATATTGAGCAGAGCTGCCAAAGGCCACGGCACGGGAAAGGCCATGGTGCGGTAGCACCATCTAGTTTTCATTTAACAAACCGGCTGCGGAAATTTGTCTATAAATCTAGCGATTGTACCTGCCAACTCCACTCGTTGGCTGTTCCATGCTACAACAATCATCCCTATGGGAGACCAGCGCTGGATAGGTGGCGCGCCGAAAAAGGGCGCCTGGCGGGGAGTCGCGACATAACTCAGCCGCTTGCATGGCCTCGGCGTTGCCGGCTAATCTCGGAGGCCATGCCGCTCGCGCTCAGACAAGCGGCCGCGCTGTACCGCGGTGAGCGCACGCGCGTGCGCTGTTTCCGTGCTTCATTTTGGCGCGAACAGCTCGAGCAGCCATTGCTCCGGTAATACTGCTCTATGGTTTAGAAAAAAATAACTTTGTCTGAAGGCTACTTTCTCAGGAAAGCACTAGAAAACGGAGCGAAGCTCTGCAAAGCAGACTACGTCTGTGCATACGGCGTCGAAGAGACAGTGCTGTGCCGTGGTGGCGACTCTGTCGTCACCATTTTCTGTTTGCGTCCTGAGATTTGTGTCAAGCTAGTGCAGGCTCACAAGCCTCGATTGATAAGTACGTGCTGCGTCGGTACCAGCAGCACGCTACTGCAGTAAAAAAAAAAGTAAGAGGCAAGGGGTAGCTGCGTAAACGTTTTTCTGCCATGGTATGTATGCCCAGCCCGCGGTATGTATGCACGCGGACGTACGCTGATCAAGCAAGCCTCCGTGCTAGCTTAGCATGTATGGTGTCGCGCTGCTATGCTCGAGGGCGCGGAATAGATTACCGGCCACGGTGGCCGCATTTCAATGGGATTGAAATACAAAGAACACCCGCGTACTGAGAATTATATGTCACATTAAAGAACTCCAAGTGGTCAAAATAAATCCGGATTCCCCTACAACGACGTGCCTCATATA